>NW_012192636.1:66396-68651 GCF_000956335.1 Plasmodium fragile | reverse complement strand
AGCGGTAAGGGGGGCGATAAAAAAGGCAATGGTGGTAAGAGCGCCTGCAAGAGAAGCGATGAGGTGCTCGAGGGGGACAGGCTGCAGAGACAGAAACGGAGGACCCTCGTTCGGAGGCTGTACGCGCGCCTGCTTCTTCAAATTATGAATCGCATAAGCAACAAGAACGTCTCGTCTTCTGGGGCCCTGCGAACCGGGTCCCTGTCTTCGTCCCCGCCACTGCCCTCCTCCAGTGGACACAACATCCAGCTGAGGGGACTACAAGCCCTGTGTTGCCTGGCAAAATATTTCAAATATTTAAAGAAGACAGAAAGGAAATTGCTCATTGAAAAGGCGAACCAACTGCTGCACGACGATCACTTGAGTAACACTCGCCAGTACTTGGAGTTATTCTGTCTCTCCATTAGTTCTTCTTCCTTTGTTTTGCTTTATCCACACTTAAGAAGAAATTTAGCTGATGGAAATACGAACACACAGCTAATCGTAAGCACGCTCATAATATGTTCATACATTTTACTAAAGACAAAATTCAGTTTCTACTCCTTTGAAGAATTGTATGTTAGTCCATCCTTCGCTCGTGTGTGTCTCTCGAGTGACAAGTTTAGGATCAAGCAAGTGGTCGCTACACAAACGGAGGCTCCCCACCCGGGTGGGGGGAAGAGGAAGAACAAGAAGAAGAGACGCAGCAAAGAGGACACGAGGGAAATAAAACGAATCATCAACAACATCGTCAAGAGGAACGAACATGACAAGGACAAAATTGTGCAGGATGTGCAGAGGTCCAAGCAGAAGCTCGCGCGGCTGGGCAGGCGCACGGGGGGGAACCGAATAGAAGTGGCGACTTCCCGTGGGGGAAAGCAAGTAGAAGTGGGCAGGCCTCCCCCTGGTGGGAGGATAGCCCCCCCGCGACGCAGCTACTTCTTCTCCGAGTACGTGCGCAAGTGCCTCGTCGCGTTGATCACTCGAATCGTGGGTCTGTGTTCTTCCCACGCGGCGCTGGTCAGGAGCATCGCCCAGTACACTTACTACTACTTTGTAAAGAGAAGGAAAGAAATTTTAGTCGACCCATTTTTCAAGTGCACCTACTCCTACATTAAACATAATAAGGACTGCAAAAGGATTCGAAAAAGGATGAAGGCCGAGTTTCACCATTGGACCCCAACCCCCTTTGAAGACATCCGGATCCTCCTTCCTGCATGCAACTACTCTTATAACTACTTCGATGAGGACGTTAATGAGGAAAGCACACACACGTTTGCGCATGTGCTGAGGAATTACGAGTTGGTGACTTCGTATACCTTCCTCGAGACGGTGAGGAGGACGGTGCAGCAGGAGATGTCCGCAATAATGTTTAACGTGGATTTGGAGCGCCAGCGCCGGGAGGCCCAGTCGACAGTGCACGTGGCGGGCGTAGAAGTGGGGGCAGACGCGGAGGTAGAAGCGGTGGCAGACGCGGCCGTAGAAGTCGCGCCAGACGCAGCCCCCCTGGAAGGCCTGCTCCACAAAAACAGAAACAACTACCAGCAGAAATTCGACCCAATCAGTGACATCATTCAAGTGAATAATGAATTCAGAAGGACCTACCATCAGCTAGCCAAAACGAAGACGAAAAAAAAATTAATTATCATAGCATCCCTAATCGATAAAGTACCCAATTTAGCTGGGCTGTGTAGAACCTGTGAAATTTTTAAAGTACAAAAATTGATCCTACATAATGCTAATATTGTGAAGGATATTCAATTTCAGAAAATATCTTCCACGGCAAATAAATGGATGAACATAGGAGAATTGAAAAAAGGAGACTTGGTGAAGTACTTAATGCATAAGAGAAAGAAATATGCCATTGTGGGTTTGGAGCAGACTAAGTGCAGTGTGCCCCTGAACAAGTTTGCCTTCCCTGAAAAGACCATTTTGATTTTGGGGGATGAGAAGGAGGGCCTGCCTGCGTCCGTGCTTTTGTTTCTTCACCACTGCATCGAAATTCCCGGCAAGGGCATCATTCGCTCGCTGAACGTGCACGTCTCCGCGGCGATCACCATTTACGAGTATTTCAAGCAGCATCTCCTGTGAGGGGAGAAGCGGCGATGCGATGCGAGGTCGACGCAAAGCCGAGGCGCAGCCACGTGGAGTTGTACGAAGTCGAGTTGTAGCGACGTCAACATGATATATTCTCCCACATGCTGTCGTGTAAAGTGCGATTTTATGCAACGCTTTTTTTTTTTTTTTATCGCGCCTTTTTTGGGGGGCTTTTTTTT
>NW_012192636.1:52047-62367 GCF_000956335.1 Plasmodium fragile | reverse complement strand
TTTTTTTTTTTTTTTTTTTTTTTTTTTTTGGCGCCCACGTGTTAAGATCAATTCACAGCTGTTGGCTTATTTTACCACAGCACAGCTTCTGCCCTGCAGCGGGGCTTTTTTTTTTTTCCGTGAACAAGTTCGATCAGCCGTTTCTGCGGAGTGGCGAAAAGGGGGACGTAGTTTCGTTGCCCAATTAACCACATTGTTATTTTCCAAGTTTTTCTCCTCGCCAGTGGAAACGTATCACGACGTTCGACCTCTTCATCGCCCCTTTTTTTTTTTTTTTTTTTTTTTTTTTCCCCCTTTTCAACCAATGGCGGCGCGGGCCCCCCACAGCAGCGACATTTGCAGAAGGTACCAAGTGGAATTAGCTGCGGGGGTCATTTCGCAAAATAATTACAAACGAGTGTCAGTGCAGTTGCCTGATGGCATGTTGGAGGATTCACTTCTCCTTTCTAATGCCATTAAAGGGGAGCTCAAGAAAGGGGGACAAGGAGGAGGGGCGCCTGTCCCTCCCAGTTACGAACCAACCCGGGTGACCACTCCATGCTGTTCTGTAAAATCTCACAAAGAAGACGTATCTGTTTGTGGGGCCCAAGACAATACAGGTGGGAGCCCCCCCGATGAAGTAAACATATACATTTTAGGGGACACATCTTTGAGTGAGTGTTGTGAAGACTACGTAAGTGCTGAACATGTGAAGGCAGATGTGCTGCTGCATTATGGACCCTCATGTCAATCATTAATAACGTCGTCCATTCCTTCAATATACCTCTTTAATGAGATAAAAGAGGAGGAGGAGGAAGCCTTTTACAAAACGGTTCAGGAGGGGTTCATACGGAGTCACTTGCCCCCAGAGGGTGAGGTGTGCATCCTTATGTGCGACGTGGCCTACACGAGCTGTATGTCCCGCTTGGTCCACGCCTTTGTGAATGTCGTTGTGAATGCCTGTGTGGAAGTTGGCGGGGGGGGACAAGAGGCGAGTGCACACTGGGATAAGCGAAGGAAGCCGCTTTTCCTGGTGGACGGCCGATTGGTGCGGGGCAAGTCCTTCCTGCGCAGTGACGTGGTGAGCAGCGACGAGGTGGGCAGCGACCCGGTAAGCAGCGATGCGGTAAACACGAACCTAGTCGTGTGCCTGCACCGAGTAGCGAGCAACGTGCAGGGCAAAAACTGCTACGGGGACCACAGGAACTACGTCGAGTTGGACGCGCACGAAGACCTCGAGAATAAGTACGCCTTCTTTTGTGGTAGGTTGCTCATAAGGGTTCTGTGTAGCAACAAGTTGGGAGTACTGATTTATGAAGTGATACGACAGGAGGAGATATCTCCTCCGTGGGGTAGGATCCTAACCAAGGGGAAAGAACAAATAACCAATTTGTTTCTTTTTACAAACGGAAATATAAACCTAAAGCGTAGGTGTCTTTTAGAATATGAATATTACCCTGACAGGGTGCATATATACAATGAGGAGGAAAAAAAACATGTCGGGGCAAAAGGAAATAATGAACTATATAATTTTGAAACAAAAAAGGATGTGGATAAATTGCTACTGAAAAGATACAGCTTGATAGAAAAGTGCAAACAGGTTGACACATTTGGTGTTTTAATGACTAATGTAAATTTAAAAAAGAATAGGGAAATGGAAAGAAGCTTAAATTATATATTACGATCGAGGGGGAAGAGGTGTTTCACCATTGCTACTAACAAATTGAATGCTGCAAAATTGGAGAATTTTTCCGACATAGAAATGTATATCCTTTTGTCGTGTCCTGAGAAGAGCTTCCTTGAAGTACCTGATTTTTCGAAGAAGATTATTAACCCCTGTGAATTTTTTATTGCATATGGGTACATGGATTGGCAGTGTAGCTACCTCTTTGAGTTTTTACACTTGTTAGCTGTGCCCTCTGTGTGTCATGCACTGGACGGTCTGCGCGGGGGCAAGTACCGTCTGTGGTCCCTGGGCTGGGGGGCCCCCAGCCTGGCTGATGTGCCAAACGGGGTTGCCCAAAGAGGCACCGCTATCCAGTGCAGCACCAATGTCGAACGTGGCGCGCCTGAGGCATTGACTCCCCTTGAGGGGTCGTCCGGGCCAAGTCAATCCCTCTTAACGTGCCACCCCCTCGTCGACCCGTCCCTACCCATCCCAGTGGAAGAACAGAAGAAATTCATAACAACCTTTGACGAGAGGTCGCCCATGTGTAAGTACTTTCTGGAAACCCTAGTGGAAAACACGTCCCGGGAGTACAGGGGTGTCGACATGAATTATAACACGGACACCGTGCCTGAGGTCATTCCTGGGGAGGATGGAATAGCGCAGCGTTACGAGTCGGACTTGCGCTTTTGCGGCTCATCTGCGTAGTCGTGTTGCTTCATCATGCTTCATTGTGCTTCATTTTGCTTCGTTTTTGTCCGTGCCCTCCCTCGTGCTGATTTCATTTCCAAGGCGCAAAAATTGGCCAGTTTTTCCCTGCGCCATTTCTGCCGCCCCAACTGAAAACTTTGTTCACGCCGATTCTGTAGTAGGTCGCGCGTGTGTTAAATTTGTTTCAACTAGGGAAAAGGGATACACACGCAGAGAGAGGTTGCTTTCTCCCCCACCCCCTACGAGAATATCCATATATGATATCTTTGCAGGTGCAGTTGCTCCTTTTTTTTTTCTCCCGTTCATGTGTGGACGCACCCCTCTCTGGGGTGGAGCGGTTAAGCGGTGGAGTGAAGGCGCGGCGAAGTGGTGACGCGGTGTGCAGGTAAAATCCCGTTTCGTAATTTTGCAACCCCCGCTCGGATAACACAGCCCCACTATGGCGATGCCAAAATGAAAAGCGGAGAGAGAAGGGTCAATCGTTCTTTTGGCCTTTTTTTCTACTTTATGCTTCCATTTGGGTAATGGCACGGGTCTACCAAAAAATTGAGCCCGTGCGTTCCACTCACTTGACATGTGGGCGCTAGTGTGGCTCCTTGGGCAACGTCTCCCCCGCGTGACAAACGACCTGCCCTCGATCTGAAAAAAAAAAAAAAAAAAATTAAAATAAATCAAATGAACACGAGTTATGTAGCCCGCTAGGAGCCAAAACACAAGCCCACTGTCGCGAACGTGTGGGGATAACGTTTTTGAAGGAAACAGTTCTTCCCCCATTTAAAGGCACAAATAATGAGTAGTTCTCCGCGTGGAAAGTTGTCCCCAAATCAAATTTTACTTCGCCCCCCCTCTGTTGCGAAGGGATAGATGATCTTTCCCCTGTTGAGGATACGCCCTTGAGAGAGGGGGACGTGTGTGAGGGTTTCCCACACGGGGTGTACGTACCATCCATTTTGGTGAGAGCAAATCAGTTTGGCGCTGCACTGGCGTAGTAAACTGATTTGACCTGGACTGCATGGATGTGATTTAGCCTCGTGTGTGAGGATTCGCTCAAGAGTGTTTTTTTTTTTTTTTTTATTTTTTAATAATTCCCCCCCCCCCCCTGTGTAAGGGTACCACAACGGTGACGTATTGTACCCTCCCGCCTGCCCAGAAATGAAGGACATTGCGTTTTTCTTCCTGCCCGCTGGGATCGGGCTGTCGTGCCTGTTGTTGAGTGGCGTGGCTCTCTTCCAGCGCATGGCGATATCCATTCAAAAAAGGAGCATCAATTTTCAAATGTACAAATACCAGATCAACGTGTCCGTGTCATCCCTAATTTCGTTCTATGCGTTGCTGCGTTTGGCCTTTACCATTTTCGAGCTGAAGAAGCACAACGATGATAAGGAGAGTTTTTTTGACCCTTCCGTGCATATCCCCCATGTGCACAGGGCGTACCTCAAAAAGATGAGACTCCAGAGGAACTTTTGGATCCTGCTACTGTGTTCCATTGCATGGGTATTCTACATTCGCTTCACGTATTTAATTTTGTATTATCGGGAGAAGGTTAAGAAGAGTGATGAAGAATATGAAGCTGTCATGGTGGTGAAGGGTACGCTGAACAAGTGCACTCAGAAGGTATCACAGAAGGAGGGGGACAAAGTGAAGTACAGCGAGAGGTCTAGAGAGGAAGACGAAATGTCATCCAGTGATATTACCACCGACGGGAATGCCAACGCGTCGGAGAAGTCGTCCATACTGGAGGATGGCCAGCGGAAGAACCCTGGCGTGCGGCAGCGCCGGTGAGGTGGGAAGGAAAGCAGCCTGCCGCGGCGCGCGTCACCATACGGCGCAGTTGGTGCACATGCGACCTTGCGTTTGTCTACTTTGAACTTTTCCCTTTTTTGCAAAACGGGTACCTACCCCCCTACTTGTAATTGTTACTAATTTGAAAAAAGCAAAAAAAAAAAAATTGTAAAGCGGACAGCAGCGTAGGATGAGGGTGTACTGTGCGTACTAACGCAGAGCTCACCTCACAACCTACACGCCGAGGGCGCCATCCACTTGCGTGTTCTGCAGGCGGTAGGCGCGGAGCAACCTCTCGCGCCGCTTCTGCTCATCTTCCGTGTCCCCCCAGGAGGAGTCCGTTTCCTCTGGGCACAGCTTGGAGCTCTCCTCCACCTCGGTGAGCTCATTGATGATCCTCTTCTCTTCCTCAATTAGCCACAACGGCTTTATATACTTCACGAGGCACCCCCTGCTCCTCATTTTTTCTAAATAATGAATCGCATCAAGGTTGGGTCTAGCCGTTCTGGGTAGAATTTCAAATTTGTATGGTTTAATATGGGCCCTGAGATTTATTCGTTCCATGTAAACAATGGTGACCGTTCCGCCGACTTTTTTAATTACGTCTATGGAGGACTGATCTGCAGTGGCCACTTCAATGTCAATTTTGTATGGGAAAGGATAATCATTCACATTGAATAGCTTGACTCCATTTTTCACTTTTACACACTTGGAGTCGTGCAAATGTCTTTGCGTGATGGGGAAGCGCACATCGAGTCTTCCTTTTTCAATGAAGTACCTGAGCTTACAAAGGTTAAGACAGTCATAATTTTTTTTTTGCCTACTTAGCCATGCCTCTGGCCATTTGGGCAACCTCCTGTACAAAGGAGTTCTTCCACTTTCAAATGTACGGCTGTTTGGTCTTCCTGACTTTCTGTGTTTGTGTTTTTCCCTAATCCCTTTTCCAGGACCTTTATCACCTCTTCCCCTTTTTTTTTTCCTTTTTCTGTTCACACCCAGGGTACGCAAATTGCGGGGCTCGATGGGGAAAAAACTTTTTTTGGTGTATGCAAATCTTCTGTTAAATGGGTGACATTCAAAGTTTTTTTCTGACCCGTCATGGAACACTTCCCGAAAGTGTTTGCTCAGCTTTGGCTCCATTTCAGCGTCGCGTTTGTCTTCTCTCTGCTTCATTCTTGAGCGATTTATTCCCACCCAGTTTGCTGATGTGCGAGTGTGCCCTTTACACACGGGGGGGGAGCCCACGAACAGCCACCTCTTCAGTGACAGGCTGCTCACCGCTCTACAACTTCTTATCATGTTCGCGGGGGGGAAAAATGCACTCGTCTGGACGAGGGGATCACTCGCCCTTTGGTTATATATCTCCCTCGAGCACACCCTCAATGGTAGTGTTGAAATTGTCCCAAAGGGGAAGCTGCATTTCTTCTGTAGCATTAAATGAAAATGGTTTCCACAAATTTACATTTCTTTTGTGTGCGTTACTCGCGCCAGCTAGCTATTTGGTAGGAAAAAAAAAAAAAAAAAAAAAAAAAAAAAAAAAACATTTCAGATTTGCTCGATCATCAGCATGCCACAGGATGGATGCACAACTCTTCAAATGTTTTTTTCCTCCACACAGTTTGGTAAACATTAAAATTGCTTGAACATGCTCACCCTACTCGAGGAAGCGGGCACCCCCTAGGTAAAATTTACAGAGGTGAATTTGCAGTTGACAGGTGTGCCAAGCGCACATTCTCCACACTGCAAACTTAGGGGATTGCGTACAGGTGGTGGACTTGAGGACATTTTTCCATCCACCAGAGGGAGAACACAGTGTCGCGGATACTTGTGTGCTGCCACGCCCAAATATTTTGGGGTATGCATATATATAGCACATGAGTACACTTTTGCAGGCTCTGTGGGATGGAGGCTTCTTTGCCTGTCGTGTAGTTTCCCAAGCGAAATGGAGCAATGACAACATACAAAAGGGGGGGGAACGCTTCCGGGAAATAATGTCATAGGTGAATGATTTTTTTTTTTTTTTTTTTTTTTTCTCATTAACAAGAAATATCGCAGATTGCGAGGAAGAGAGCGAGGCCCGTTTGATTATCCAGTCCGCGTGACGATGTAGCGTTTTTTTTTTCCCCTCGTCTTAATGAGAGACCCAGTTTGTTCATCTCGTCGTCTCGTCGTCGCCACATGGCTTCTGTTCCCCCCTCCCCCCCTCCCTGTGCTTGTGATCTCCTTGTGAGTGTCCGCTTTGCTGGGGGCTGTTTATTGGCTCGTTTTGTCTGCCTTGGGGAGGAAGTTGCTTAACGCAGCGTTGCTCTGTAGGCGTACATTATATATGGGCATGTTACGTATATATACGTGTTTTTTTTTTTTTTTTCTTTTTTTCAACGTTCATTTTCGGGCTATGCACATGCGTAGTGGTGTGTAGCTCTGCATATGTATCGTTGGTGCAGAGGTGAGCCGTCACGTTGCACTTGCCACCCCGCAGCCGCGCATACAAAATGGGTAACCCGGAGATCGAGAACAACTGCACTCTGTACATTTGTACAGACAACTACGAAACGCCGACCATCAGCGAAATTCAAAAAAAGCTAGAGAGCCAAAATGTGGAAAAAAAAATAGAAGGCATGGAACACCTAATATTTAACATAATACAAGGAGAGCCATATGGCAATATGCTCATGTGTGTCATTAGATTCATAGTACCTCATAAGGATCACCGATTGAAGAAGTTGACTCACATTTTCTTTGAGGTCGTGGACAAATGCAAGAGTGATGGTAGTTTAAAGGAAGAAATGCTTCTGGTGTGTAATGCGCTCAGGAATGATATAATTTCCCCAAATGAATATGTGAGGGGGTCCACTCTGCGATTACTAAGTAAAATTAAAAACCTTAAAATAATTGAACCTTTAATAGAAGCCATTACGAAGAATCTGAACCATCGTCACAGCTATGTTAGGAAGAATGCCATCAGTTGTATCCACACGATTATAAAGGAGCATGGAAGTGATGTGATACCTAACTCGGTTAAAGAAGTGGAGAAAATATTATTTTTAGAAAATGATATATCGACTAAACGTAGTGCACTATCCATGTTAATTGATGTCGACCCAATGACTACACTAAAGTATATTCTCTCTTTGAACGATCAGCTGTACGATACTGCTGATGTGATTCTACTTGAGGTCATTCACCTGTTTAAGAAGCTGTACATTCCTCATGTATTTGACAATTCGTATTTGTTGATTAATGAGGAGGATGAAGAGAATGAGGAGGATAAGGGGGTCCGCAGGGGAGGTGGTGCGGGTATGTCCGGGTCTGGTCCTCACCCTCATCCTCATCCCCATGGAGAACATGAAGAAGAGGTTGAGGGAGATGAAGTACTGGGTGGGTACCAGTCCGATGGAGAGATCGACCTCTTCGCATATCTACTTTCAGGAGATGAAAGGAGTCCTTGTAAGGAAGGGAACGTATCGAGTGCAACGAACAACACGAAGCCATCGAGTGAAACGAACGGAGGAATGCTAAACGTGTTGAGTGAAGAAATACAATTTAGGAAGAACAAAATGAATGAAAGCGATTACAATCAATACAAAAATAACGTTATTAAAATTCTCCTTAATATGGTGAACAAGAATGTTAGTAACAGTGTATTGTATGAAGGTGCGTGCTGTTTGCTTTACATGAGTACCTCCGAGCTCAGTATAAAAACTGCAAGCGAGTGCTTTATTAAATTATTAATTAACCAGCACGATAATAATATTAAGCTAATTGTAATAGACAGGTTATATTACATCATGTGCAAGTGGAAGAAGGTCTTGGAGAATTATGTTATGGACTTACTTAGAGCATTGAATTTTCCTTCTAAAGACATAAGAGTAAAGATTTTAAATCTAGTGCTACACATATTAAGCAGTCGGAATGTGCACTTAGTGTTGGGTGTGTTAAAGAAGGAGCTTCTTAAGCTGAACAGTACAGTTATGTATAGCAAGAATATTTTTTCTAGTGGAGGTGGTAATAACAGTGGGGTGGTAGCTTCTTCTAATGCAGGTGCTAATGGTGGGTCGAGCTCTGCAAGTGGAGTCCCCAACACTGGTGTGAGTAACACAGGAGAGAATAACTCTGTCACTAATAACCTGTCTACGAATTACCAAGAGATTATGAGTTACAAGAAAATATTACTCAAGTCGATGCAGCATATATGTAATATGTTTTCTACCGAGTGCTTAAGCATGGTGGACTTACTTTTAACCTACGTGAATGATGAAGAGAAGGAAATAAATTACGAAGCAGCAGTATGCATTAGGAAGCTAGCAAATAATCTTTCCCTCCAGAGTACCATTTTGAACAAAATTGGTGATGTTGTATTTGAAGTGAAGAAGCCACATATCTTAAGAATTTTTTTTTGGGTTCTAGGACAATACATGCAAGGAGAACAAGTGATTTTACAGTTTCTAGAGAATTTATATGAACACCTGGTGCCCATCCTTGGAAGTAACATACAAGCAGATGTGATGAGCAGGATACAGAATGAAAAATTTAAAAAGAACAAAGTGGTGATGAATTTTAACGCTACTGCTACTTCTTCTTCGTGTGTGCCTTCTCCGGCTTTTCAAGCCAAAACGGTTGTGTTGGAAGACGGGACTTACGCCACGGAGGCAGTGTGGAAAAGCCAGAGTGCGTCCCCTGGGGATGACAGCCCTGGTGAGCTAAACTCGTTTGCTTACAATTTGCTTGCGGACAATGACGACTTGTTGCTTTCCGTTTTGTGTGTGTGTGTTACGAAGCTGTATGTAAAGTTGGTGGCCACGGTACGTGGGGAGGCGTTCGGCTTTTTGGGTCCCGCGTTGGTCCAGCCCCGCGCCGACAACGGCGCTGCTAACGGCGCTGACAACTCGGCCGCCGCTAACGCCGCTAACCCCACCAACAGCGCCGCTCACCGTGTGAACCGGTTCCGGAACAAAGGCATTT
Organism: Plasmodium fragile; assembly: GCF_000956335.1. Taxonomy (NCBI): domain Eukaryota; phylum Apicomplexa; class Aconoidasida; order Haemosporida; family Plasmodiidae; genus Plasmodium; species Plasmodium fragile. The sequence goes on along the minus strand of NW_012192636.1, from coordinate 53,267 downwards.
ACATCCTGGCGAGTCTGGCCAAGTACCTGTCGCAGAAGAACGAAAACAAGAGTGCCCTGGATGTGCATTACGACGATAGCAACGTGGTTAGGGTTAACCAGTGTTTGAAAATATTTCTGCATATCACATGTAACATGAGTAGCATGGACGACTGCACGAAGAAGCTTGTGTTAACTTTCCTCAGTGGAAATGAGTACTACCAGAAGTTCCTTCACAAGGAAGAGGAAAAGTATAGCAGCATATACAGCGGCACTCAGCGTCACGTAGGTGTAGCCTGCGCAGATGATGTTTCGCTCGTCGGGGAGGAGGACGCCAAAGGAGGACTGAGCACCACTCTGTCACCCCCTCCAACCCAAACGAATGAAAATAAGCAGAGTGTAGATGACGAAATATATTTTCGTATCCTCAAGGAGAAGAAAAATGTGTTGAACATGTTTGACGAAAGATCTGTTGAAGTGGATGAAAGGGATGTGTTAATGGACGAGAAATTGGACAAGCTCAAATTGAAATACACCTTAAGCAATGACATTCTTTTTGAAGAAAATGAATTTAAGTTCCCTTCATTTAAACACAATTACTCTTCCCTGTTCATGGCTAAGCTATACAACTCACAAAAACTCACAGGGGTAGATGATGATCTGTTTATTGAAGCCGTGCCCATAATTTCTAATATCAATTTAATTATTGAGTTATATATTTATAACCAATCTGGTGCATATTTGCAGAACATTTTCATTGGGCTATCGACCCATGGTAATTTGAAACCGATTGACAAAATCCCTGTGTTTAATTTGGGTCCAAATGAAAAGAAGAAATTTAAAATAAGTGTGAAGGTGCACACGACTGAGGCGGGGATTATCTTTGGTTATGTTTTTTATGAACGGAAAAATGAGAATAAGAAGAATTACATTGTGCTGAGCGAGCTGAACATAAATATGACTGACTATATTAACGCCTCGTTCATTTCGTCCCACGTGTTCCGCATCATGTGGTCGGAGTTTGAGTGGGAAAACAAGATCAACATTAATACGTCCATCAGGTGGGGTGGAGCGGCAATAATGGTTACGCGGCGATTATTGTTTAAGCGGGGTGGAGTTATTTTAAAATTTTTTTTTTTTTTTTTTTTTTTTTTTTTCTCCTGTCCACCCTGCTTAAACAATAATCGCTTTTTATATAATTATGCTGGTGATCCTCTGTGCCGCTCTTTTTTTTTTTTTTTT
>NW_012192636.1:48392-50061 GCF_000956335.1 Plasmodium fragile | reverse complement strand
TTCTAATATCAATTTAATTATTGAGTTATATATTTATAACCAATCTGGTGCATATTTGCAGAACATTTTCATTGGGCTATCGACCCATGGTAATTTGAAACCGATTGACAAAATCCCTGTGTTTAATTTGGGTCCAAATGAAAAGAAGAAATTTAAAATAAGTGTGAAGGTGCACACGACTGAGGCGGGGATTATCTTTGGTTATGTTTTTTATGAACGGAAAAATGAGAATAAGAAGAATTACATTGTGCTGAGCGAGCTGAACATAAATATGACTGACTATATTAACGCCTCGTTCATTTCGTCCCACGTGTTCCGCATCATGTGGTCGGAGTTTGAGTGGGAAAACAAGATCAACATTAATACGTCCATCAGGTGGGGTGGAGCGGCAATAATGGTTACGCGGCGATTATTGTTTAAGCGGGGTGGAGTTATTTTAAAATTTTTTTTTTTTTTTTTTTTTTTTTTCTTCTCCTGTCCACCCTGCTTAAACAATAATCGCTTTTTATATAATTATGCTGGTGATCCTCTGTGCCGCTCTTTTTTTTTTTTTTTTGGCTCTAAATTTTTCTTGTCCCCCCCACCCCCTTGTTGCAGAGACGCCTTTGAACTGTTGAAGCTCATCATTAAGCAGACCAACATGACCATCGTGGAAAGGTTCATGCCACTGGAGTATTATGAAAAGGAGGCCAAGAACAGACCTGAGCAAGCAAATATTTCCCCCATAGATATTTACATATCCTACATTTCCACTCTGGAGGATCTCAAGTGCCTTGTGAACAATTCTGCCTTCTTTGCTGTGAACTTATTTTCGCGTAGCATTTTTGGCGAGGACTCCCTGGCCAACCTGTCTGTGCAGAAGAACCCCGACGGCCGCCTCTCGGGGAGCATCCGCGTGCGCAGCCGCACTCAGGTAGGGGAGCGGTGGAGGGGTCAATCGGTGAAGCGGTTAATCGGGGAAGCGGTGAAGCGGTTAATCGGGGAAGCGGTGAAGTGGTTAATCGCTTACGCGAAACGATCATGTAAAAGATGCACCACCCCCTCATCTCTACCTTCTCTTCTTCTTGTTGTGTTCCCCTTTGCAGGGAATCGCCCTCAGCCTGGGAGACAAAATCACGCTGGTTCAAACGGGCCTTAGCATGGATGCGCAGTGACGCGGGTTTTTCTGCATCCGCCGATTCGGAGTGAAGATGACAAGAGGGGAGAACTGCCTGGACAATGCCCCCCTTGCACAAGTGAAGAAGAAGAAGAAGAACCTGTTCCTTTTTTTTTTTTTAATGCGTTGCCCGTTGAGGAAAGGGAATTTCCCATTTTGCCTTTTCACCTCTTTCGGGCGCGACTATGTGCATGTGAAAGTGTTTCAATGTAGTGTGCCAATCTCATCAACATACCTTTGCGTGGTGTGGTAGAGTTGCCGGTTAGCATGTCCTGTTTTAAGGAAACTTCAAGAAAGAGGGGAGGGGGGGCTTACCCAGTAGAGTCTGCGCATGGGTACGCCTCCTCTCTTTTCTTCTTTATATCAACTTGAAAGAAAAAAAATCAACCAAAGAAAAATCGTCCCACGGGACAGGAAGAGGTGTTCTCGCCTCCTCCCGCCCCCCGAGGGGGGTCAACAAAGTTGACGCGTTCATTGTGTCTGTGAATTTTAACAATGTCAGGGGAAAAAAAA
>NW_012192636.1:39053-46140 GCF_000956335.1 Plasmodium fragile | reverse complement strand
AAAAAAAAAAGAAATCGAAAAAAAAAGTTCGCATGGAAAAAAAGGGGGGCTACATTTTTGTGCAGAAAGGGGCGAAGTCATCTGTGCATGTGGCACTCCTTGCATTGGTTAATTTTTTCCCTTCCGTTGGCTATTTTTTTTTTTTTTTGCATTTCTTTTTTTCGCTCTCTTTTTGCTTTTTTTTCTGCACCTTTTTTTCATTCTGTTTTTTGAACTTTTTTTTTTCCCCCCCTTTTTTTCACTGGGGGTTAAATCTGAAGTGGACTGCGTGTAGGAGCGCACACACGTGGCGTGGGAGGAAGCGGTGGGCTCGACTCCCAATCAATAACTGCCTTCGGGTGACGGCCAAAATTGGTAGGCCGTTTCTCGTCCTCCCCCACCCCCGCCTGGGGTGTAATATGTACGTGTGACTTGTTACCTCGCAGGGTTGCACGTTGACGTTGCACATTGGCGTGGCGCATTGACGTGGCTGCGGAGGCTACTTGCACCATGCTGAAATATCTGGGGGTGAAGAGGTCGAGCGGTTCGGAGACGGACCAGTCGGAGGGGAGCGATGTTGCGCGCAGTTACTCCCTGGAGGAGCTGAAGACAAAGATGGAGGCTGCGCAGAAGAAGCACTTTGGTTATAAAAATTTGAAGGGTTTTCAAATAGAGGCAGTGAATGCCGTGTTCAACAAGAGAGACAGCTTAATCGTGATGGCCACAGGGATGGGGAAATCCTTGTGTTACCAAATACCTTCCCTCATGGAAGAAGCAAAGAATAAATTCACAGTGGTAATATCACCGCTAATATCGCTAATGACAGATCAGGTGGATAATTTGAACAGGAAGAGAATCCCTTCTGTGTTTTTAGGTAGTGGGCAGAAGGTAAGTAACCAGCAAGTGTTAACAGAAGTGAAGCAAGGGATGTACAAGATAGTATATTGTAGCCCAGAGTATGCATTATTGAATAAGCAACTTTTTTTAGTGTTAAGAAAGAGGATTTTATTAGTAGCCATTGACGAAGTGCACTGCATGTCTGAGTGGGGACATGACTTTAGACCTTCCTACAGAAAATTAAATGAATTAAGAGAAAATTTAATTGGTATCCCTTTTATGGGGTTAACAGCTACCTGCACAAGAGAGGTTCAAAAAGATATTGTAAAAAACCTCGATTTTGATGTAAAGACCTGTCTTATAAAAACAAGTAGCGTTAACAAGAGGAACCTTTTTTATTGCGTCCGGGAGAAAACAAATATATTTAATGATTTGAAGGATGTTCTCGATATTCCTAATAACAAATCATTGGAGAGGACAAAAAGGTTCATTGACAATTCTAAAATATGTCCCTACAACTCTACTCTTATATATGTGAACTCCAAGAAGGAGTGTGAGAATATTTTTTCTTTTCTGCTCGAGAAGGGATTGCTTGTTCGAATGTACCATGCAGATTTGTCTAATGACGAGAAGAAGGAAGCTCATGAAAAATTTTTAAAAGATGAAGTACAGATCATTGTGGCGACAGTAGCATTTGGTATGGGGATTGACAAACCGGATATAAGGAGAATAATTCATTATGGCTTTTCTCGTTCCTTGGAGGCTTACGTGCAGCAGGTAGGAAGAGCTGGTCGAGACAATAGCAATGCAGAAGCCATTCTCTTCTTTCATATAAATGATGAGTCGAAAATAAAAAATATTTTGTTAAGAGAAAATATAGCCAATAATTTAATTGAAACAAATTTTCAACGCGTTGAACATATCGTTAGTATGTTTACAGAGGCTTCGGACTATGCCTACTCGACCATCTGCAGGAGGAAAAAAATATATGACTACTTCGATGAGACACCTGATACATGTACAGATGTGGATGTGTTTGAGCGTGAAGAGAACTGTGGGGTTTGTTTTTATGTGAAGAGGTACGACATGTACTTGTGTGCGAATTGCGATAATTGTTCTTACTACCTGGGGGAGATTCGCGGGGCGGACAATGCAAAGATGGGTGGTGCGCACATGGCTGGTGCGCATACGGGTAGTACGCTCATGGCTGCTACTCACATGGGTGGTGCACATATAGCTGGTACGCACATGGCCGGTGCGAAGGTGAAGGGCGTGCATGTGGATGACGTGGGTGCAGGGCCCGGGCTGAAGCAACCCTGGGCAGACGCCACCGCCCTACTGAAGAAGGACCCCCGCAACGGCGTGAATGCTACTCTACTTAAGAGCAACGCCCCACAAACAGTACCCGCGGACCAAGGAATAGACCTCTCGGCTGAACTGAAAACGTTAATCGGCTGCATTTCCTCCCTTAAGGGAAGAACCGGTATCGGAGTCATCTGCAAAGTGTTAGTGAAAAGCAAAGAAGCATGTATAATTAAAAAAGGATATCACAACATAAAGGAGTATGGTAATGGGGCACACAAAAGCACCAGCTGGTGGTCTTCCTTTCTTAAAGTGGCAAGAAACGATAAGTACATAAAGGAAACGTTGGTATATGGTAAAGATTTGAGTTACCTTAGTGTAGGTGTAACCCCGAAAGGGGAGGCGTTTATTAAAGATTCTGAACAAAGGTACATTGTTAGATTACCCTTCTTTCTTAAAGACAAGGAAAAGAAGCCAAAGACCACCAAAGGAAAGAAAAAGAGTAATACGTTAAGGAATAAAGATGAGGCATTTGAGCATTCATATGATGGTGAAGGGTTTGGTCAGCGGAACACAGTCCGCAATTTCGAGCATGATTTCACTTATAGCGGAAGGGGAGAGTATGTGAATGGGGGAGAGTATGCGAATAGGGGAGAGAAGAAATTTGAGGGAGAAGCACTACCTCCTCCTTTCATGAACTCTCTGCATGGTAGAGTCTCCCACGAAGCTGAAGGAGTTTACCCGATAAAAGAAGCCATTATTGAAAAAAAGAATAACGTGCCAGATAACAAATATCGCTACTTCAATGCGGACAAGAATGAATGTCGTAGGGAGCCACAATATAAGGAGGAGAAACTGACGGAAGAAAAAATAAATGATTCTATTATGCGAATTTTACTTAGGACCAGAATGATAGAAGCGAGACAACAGAACATCCCCCCTTTTCAGTTAATATCGGACAAGCCTTTAAAAGACATATGCCACAAACGACTTACATCTGTGCATCTGATTAGAAAACACGTGGATAATATTTCGCCCGTTTGTCCTAACTCCTTTTTGGAAAAACTCATTTCAGGTATTAGAGGTTTTTGCTTGCTACATGACTTAGATATGAATATAAATCTGAACACAGCTAGCCAAAATATGGGTTCAGCTGAACCCGTTGAAAGGGGCACATCTAGTCTGAACAAATTTTCCAACTTAATTTCGTCCTTTCAATATGACCACGCGAGGGACAAGCTTGGGGCGGACTCCTCCTTCCAGAGTGCCCCCCCGAGTGAGATGAGAAGCGGTGCTTATGGAGGCGGGGGGGTAGGCAGTAGTAGTCTGGCCCAGAGGGGCGTTGCCCTAGGCGCAATCAATCACGACCACATTAGTCACGGCGCAGTCAATCACGCCCAAATTAGTCACAGCGGAGTGGTGCGCCACTACCCACGCATGGAGGAAGAAGCGTCCTCCTTCCAGAGTGCATACTTTAACGGTGGTGCGAGGGCGGACATGCAAATGGGTGCGGGTGGTACCTGGGCCTCCCATCCCTGCGGCGAAAGGAGACATCCCAGTGGGCACCTCCTAGAGGGAGCGAAGCCGCTACTCGATTGTGAAACAAACCTCGTGCAAAGCGATTTCGTTGAGAGACGTGTGGGGAAGGAAACTACTCTGAGCCCCTTTGGCAACACCGCGGAGGCGACAAGCCAGCTGCACCATTTTAGTAGCAACGACAAAAGTAGGCTGATGGACTTTTTCAACGAAGATATTAAATTTATAAAAGAGGGAAACGATTTGGGGTATAACCCAAGCGCTTCGTTGGTGGGGAGGAAAAGGACACACCAAGCCCCCATCGACTTGGCCAACTATACCTTCAAGGATGAAGTGTGTAGAAGGAGTAACGCAGTGCAACCCATGCATGTCACCCACGGAGTGGCCAAGCCAAGTGAACGAATGATTTACCTCAACCGTAATGATACAATTACCCGTTTGAGCACCCTAGGGAAAAATGAAAACGCAGGTGCTGCAAGGGTAGGCGGCCCAGGTATGCGGGAGCCACACCCAGACGACCCTTTCGTGGACCCTTCCATGGACCCCTTCACGGACCCTTTCACAGACCCTTTCTGCGGTAGGAAAACCATGGGGGAGAATTACGCACATGTTTCATATGACAAAAAAAAAAAATTAGACTTGATCGATTCGTTTTCATATGATTATAAAAAACAGCAGGATGAAGGTGATAGGCTGGGAGGGTTGCCTGGGGGGCATGGCGGCGCTTCATCCTTCCAGGACTTTAAGCGACGCAGATTTTAAAAAAAGGAAAAGAAAAAAAAAAAAAGAGGGTAAATATAGTCGGAGAAACTGTCCCTCTTTTTTTTTTTTTTTTTTTTGTGTCATTTGTTTTAACGCGTTTGCCTTTTACGCAGTTGTTTGGTCTGCCATTTGAATGTCTGATTTTTTTTTTTTTTTCAAATTTGTTGCTTGTCCTAGTGTGTCCTCCCGTCTCTCCCTTTTTCTGATGGCCTCTCAAGCACCAGGGGGGATGTGAACTAAGATCTTGGTTTGCCATTTTAATGTGTCCGTTTTTTTTTTTTTTTTTTTTTTTTCCCCACCCACCCTTTATCTTGTTTATACGTTGTGGGACCCTTTGGGGGGGGACAATACAGAGCCAGTCAGATGACATAATCATCTTCCTCCTCGTGGGGCAGATTTAGGACCGCAAAATCAATGTTCTCGCTTGGCGCCTGTTGGAGAGGGGAAGCGGCGGTGAAGGGGTGGAAGCGGTGAACTGATGAAACGGTGAAGAGGCGTAAAACAAAGGGGGGAAACAAAAAAATAGCCAAACGGAGGCGCGCCCGGCGCTGCACAGTGTCATTGTCCCTACCTTAACTCGCTCGTAGTGCATAAACAGGGTGATCGTCCGGAAGAGCTGAAAAGAGAAGCGCAAAACGGTGAGGCTCTGTGAAATTATTTCCTCCACTTCTTTGTTCTTAGTTTTGACCATCTCTGAATGGTAAAAGATCTTCAGGTCCCCGCTGCTGATGAGCAGGAGGAAGCACATGGTCGTCACCGTCACATCGAACAGCCCCTCGAGGTTGTGGAAGTAGCTCCGACCCTGTTGTTGTGTGTGGGGGGTGAGCAGCAATGAGTGCGAAGTGTGTGTGGCAGTGCAACGCGTGGAGAAAGAATGTGTAAGCATCGCCCCCAAGGGTGCACCCTGTCCCCCTTGTGTGTCACGACTCGGTTTATAGCGTACACAGTACGCCATGACTCACCTGCGTGGCCAAGCGAAGACACACCTCCAACAGCAGCATTAGTATAACGAACAGTTCGCACAGGACCACAAACAGACTGACCATCTTTGTGTACGCGGTGTAGAAGAGAATGAAAAGGTTAAGGACAATCACAAGGAAGTACAAGTACATGGTACCCCTAGAGTAGTACAGACGGTTAGCAAGGACGTGTATAAAATCGAGTGATGTGTGACTCTTGTAGTAGAAGAAATCATCATCACGCTTTACATGTCCATGCAATTTGTCTTCCACTCTATGCACCATGTCTCGAATGTAACTTTTTGCTCTTCCATACATGTAAGTGATGAGGGGGTAGGTGCAGGATGGGTTATATTTGCTTCTGTTTTTTCCTGAGATGGTGTTTTCGTCTGCGCGGTCTGCATCGAGCATATCACCTTCCTCCTCATGGTGTGTGAGGTGATCTTCCAGGTCGTCTTCATAATTGTCCTCCGTTACTTGTTCCTTTTTTATTAACCATTCATGCGGATCATCCATGATGTCCCCTCTGTCGCGATGCGGAGTTGTAACCTGCGTGTCGCCATCTTGTACGCATTTCGTAGCGTCCTTTTTTCCCCCCTGATGTCCGCCGTGTCGCCCCTTCTGTTTCCCCGTGGTCCTTTGCGGGGGCGGGTTCTTAAAAGTGAACAGATCATCAACCTCTAGCAGCACCGCCTCATTTTCATCACTGGTATTTATTTCTTGGTCTATGAAAATGTCCATGCATAATATGGTGTTTAGTTTTGGGGTGGGGGCCACGTGGGTAGGATTGATTCGGCAGAGGAGAGAGAAAGTGTGTGTGTCTCGAAGGGGGAGTTTTCGCAGTGAGGGGCGGAAGCAACCACGTGTTATGCGAACGTCTTGTTCTTTTTTTACAATTCAAAAAAAAAAGAAAAGAGGAGACACGATGGTTATATTACTTTTCCTTTTTTGTATGAGATGGAGTGGGGTCACTCACAAGGGGATGGATTCAAAATCGCATTGGCCCTCTTAACGTGGGGGTCATCCGATGGAAGCTTGTGTGAATCAAGTGCGTTGAAGAAAAACGCAACCCCCCGCCGTTGACATAGTTGTTGTGCTCGCCAAAAAAAAAAAAAAAAGCCAATTAGCCAGAATTTACCGAATTGTAAAAAAAAAAAAAAAATGCCTCCACACCCAGGGGAGAGAAAAATTGCAAACAGGGATCACCCTTAAGAAGGTTGTGGCGAGGGGAAAGGAAGCAGTGAACACAATGTGGGCGGCATAGTGGAGCAACGAAATGGAGTATATAACCGACCTGCGCTCAGGCAGGCGACGAAAAAACAAACACATGTAACCGCAAAGCGAAAGAGGCAGGGAGCAGAAGCGGCCGCAGCGAACAGACCCCTCAATTTAAAAAAAAAAAAGAATAACAGTGTTTTGAGGCGTTCCACGTATTAATGATTTCCCCCAATTTTATTAGTAGGTACATTTAAAGCATTTCAAAAGGTTGCATTTTTTTTTTTTTTTTTTTTTTCCTGATCCTTTTTCTCCTGTGGGGATGAAGCCTGATTAAAAAAAAAAAAAAAACCCATGTCTCCTGCCTCGTGAGAGGGCTTACCCAGCATTGGTTTCTTTACGCTCTTTACACAAAAAGGTGGGGGGTATTATTTATTAACGCTTGCTCCTTTTCGCCTATGTGTCCAAATGTGAAAAAAAAAAAAAAAAAAAAAAAA
>NW_012192636.1:32988-34423 GCF_000956335.1 Plasmodium fragile | reverse complement strand
CCTTTTGTGAAGTTCCTTTCCGATACACCACAATTTGAAGAGCTCCACCTTGTTGTGTTGGCGGCACAAAGAGAGGTAGAGCATCCTGAGGGGAAGTAACAGAAAGGTGGAAGGGGGAAAAAAAAAAATATATATACATTGTAACGCTGAGGAGGGCTCCCCATTTATGAGCCCATAACGAGAGGACAACCATTAGTGTGAGGAAAATAAAATAATCACATATATTCACGCATGTGTGTGTGAACAACAGCGTCCACTGTGTACAGAACCGACCCTGTTTGTCCTCCGCGGAGCCGCCCCAACTCCATCACCTGACAAAGAATGGCCAACCATATGACCACGCAAGTGGAGGACGCCTCGGGTCTGAGTTTCAAAATCGTGGATGAGGACAGCGTGCAGAGGTTCATAAAAAGTGCAGCCTACAACGAGTTGATCGACTTCATTACACAATTAAACAACTCCGTTGTAGCTGTGGAGATGCATCCCCTGGAACACTTCTACGCAGCAGGAGACAGAGGTGAAGGAGTAGCTACACCCAGTGACAAAGTTGAAAACGTGTTAATAATTTCACGCAACGTACAAAATGTACTTACTCTTATAAAGAGCATGAACAAGTATATAGAATTATGTCCCCCGATAAAACAACCGACTCGATTTGGAAATAAGGGCTTCCAGCATTTCTGTGATGAGTACTACAAAGAGGTTGATAATAAATTACCACACATTTTAAGCGAGTCAGGATTAGACAATGTGTCTGAACATACGTTGCAGTTGGGTCATTATTTAAAAAACTCAATTGGGAACAGAAAGAGAATTGATTATGGGACTGGGCACGAGTTGAATTTTTTGCTCTTTCTCTTTTGCCTGAACAAGCTGCATTTTTTTGGCCCTCCCGATTATAAGCACCTCGTCCTCGTTCTGTATCGCCAGTAAGATGACCAGCGGGTTGCGCGACGTGTGTGTAACGGAGAGGAGTGTTACACGCATATGTAGAGTGAGTCGTTGAATGGTCAGCAGCCTCATCGCGGTGCAATTAACTGTCCCCATCACACTGGCAGTGCAAAAAAGCAACTACCGCGAGCGTATCGCTACCCCCCCTTTTCCAACCGCTCAGGTACCTCGAGTGCGTGAGGAGAATCCAAATCACCTACACCGTGGAGCCTGCAGGGAGCAGGGGCGCCTGGGGGCTCGACGATTTTCAATTTTTAGTGTTTCTGTTTGGCGCTGCACAGTTATCCTACAACACCCACATAAAGACGGACGATGTAAGAAGGGGGGGAGGAATGTATTCCGCAACGTGGGAGACCCTTTTTCCATGGTGTGAGCTTTTGTTCGTCTCGTTGTATGTACCGACTAGCCAATTGGCACGTGTTGTAGCTGCACGGGTATGTACGTTCATATTTTTTTTTTTTTTTTTTTTTTTTTCCCCACCCAC
>NW_012192636.1:29928-31026 GCF_000956335.1 Plasmodium fragile | reverse complement strand
TTTCACAGGGAGAAAATTTGCTCTGGGCTGCTGAAGATGTACCAAGCGGAGATAATTCAGAAGCGCCAAATCCTGCAACACATTTTGTTTGGCAAACTGATTGACTTTTGATGGTGTTCTTTTTTTTTTTATCGATGCGCTTTGTTCAGCATGTGTGCATACGCATGCAGTGTGGCCTCTGCATGGGCGCCGCACTTTACTCGATCTGCGGAGTGATGGACGTGATGAAAGTGATCGCAGTTTGCCCAATTTGGGAGACATGTATGTTTTTTTTTTTACTCCCCTTTTTTGCGATTTCCCCCTTTGAAATAGGCTGGGCATTTTATGTTTGACCGAGGGGGCGCAGGTGCAACGCACTGCACGTTGTTAGTTGTTGTGGAATGGACAGGGGGCGCGCGGAACAAAAAGGGGACGGGCACACGCCGCGTCTGGGGGGCATACGCGAATGTGAGTTTGCCTCAACGTTTATGATAAGGGGTGTGATGCACGAGTGTGTCCCCTCATGACCCACAGAGAAAAAATGTTCTGCGTCCCACTTGCATCCGCCTCCACCCTTCATTCATATTTCGGTGCATGCTTATGTGCATATATATGTGAATGTTCTATGAGGAGATATTATTATTTCCCCCGCGTCCCAGCAGTACACAAGGAAGAATCCGCTCAAATGACATTCACGTAGAGGACACAGCAGGGGAGAACAAATCATAATAAAGTTCACCACGTTATATATTTATTGAACACCGCGCAGGGGAGTGGCTATCGTACGTGTATAAATGTGTTACGAATAGTTGCGAGAAGCACCCCAAGTGAACTGCTTCGTTTTCTCCCATCCTTCATTAGTTTGACGATTGACCCTTGGCTGCTTTGCGTCGTTCCAACGTTGCGTTACATTTTTGTGTCGCTTCGTTGATGTGTTTGTGTGGCTACGTTCATTTTTTTTTTTTTTTTTTTTTTTTTCCCCGTGGCGTTATCGCTTGCCCATTGGTAAAAATTTGCAAACCGTGGCGCATTTTTTCTAGTAAAAACTTTTTTTTTTTTTTTTTTTTTTTTTTTTTTTAATCCTTTTGTGAAGTTCCTTTCCGATACACCACAATTTGA
>NW_012192636.1:16204-27166 GCF_000956335.1 Plasmodium fragile | reverse complement strand
GCGCGTCTTTCGCTCCTTCAGTTGATTAACCCTACCCCCCGAAGAAGCACAGCTTTACACGCGGCATTGTTCACCATCTGTGTAACTTTGCTTCGCTTTTATTTTTTTTTTTTTTTTTTTTTTTTTTTTTTCGTGGGACACAAAAACTAAGGAGCAACCAACGGGTGTTTTTATGAGTCATTTTTTTTTTTTGCAGAGCAGATGTCTTTTCCTGTCAAGGTTGCTGCTTCCTTTTAAGGGTGTCCCTTGTTAAGTTTGCTTCTACCTGTTAAGGATTCTGTTCTCCCTTTTAAGGATGCCAAGAGGCAACCTCGTTAAATCTTTAATACATGTGTGATACTGTGTGAATATCCATGTGCTCCTTATGAGGGTGCATAGCCCCTTTGATGTTACTCCCCACACGCACTCGCATCGCAGTGCGTTCACTTCTGCCCCGTTCCAGATGCAAAGATGTCCCCCCACCGTTTCCACAAAGTGGGGAACAAGCTCCTCTCGATCTTGTTAATTCACCCAAAGGCATCCCTGCTTTTCGTAGTTCATCTTTTCCTGTTTAGACAAGGCAGCTGCGTACGCCCTAGTGCCTCTCCCAGATTCGTAACTGACCTAAGATGGGAAGAAGAAACGCACTGGGACTTGCCGACGTGTGACCTGTGCGACATTTGTTCCGTGTGCATCCATGAGAAGGGGGAGTCTGAGGTAACCACCGGAGCGGGTACCGGTCCAGGAGGGGCCACACAGTGCGCGTGATATTACCTCAAAGGAGATAGTGTCAACCGTGACAACGCTTATAAATGAGCTCCTCCCCCCCTTTTTCCATTTTTTTTTTTTTTTTTTTTTTTCCCTCTTCCCCATCCGAAGAACATAATCCCCATGGTGGCCATTCCCAGCAAGCGAAAATATCTGCAAGAAAAAATTGGGAACATAAAATCAGAGCTTGTACAAAATTTACCTGATTTACCTGACCAGCAATTAAAAAAAAAAAAATCGTACAGTTTTTTTGAAGGGCAAGACGAAGCCAACGGGGAGGAGAAGCAGGAAGCAGATTCCCCTCTCAACGTGGCGATGGACAATCAGATTTACCATCATAAGAAAGGCACCCATTACGGGGTGGAACACAAACACCCCGATGAGTCCTCAAATTGCGTCACTTCAGACTGTCACATGAGTAATGGTTCTTCTGGACAGCTAGATTACCTCAGGCACTTTATGGATGGCTCGGGGGGGAAGAACCAGGGACCGTGGAGCAGTTTGAGCAACGCGTTTAAACAGAAGGAGAATTTTTCCTCTATCGACAAAGTGACCCTACCCCTAGAGCAGTTGCAGGATGTGAGTATTTAGCTTCTGAGTTATGGAGTGCCCGATTGGCCAGACCTGCTCAACTGAGTTGTCTACTCATATTCACCCATTAACCACTTTTCTGTACGTTGGCCCCTTCCCCGCAGAGCCAATACGTCGGGTACATCCAAATAGGAACCCCGCCGCAAACGATCCGACCCATATTTGACACCGGGAGCACGTAAGTTTGGAGAGGGGTGGGAAGAAGCAGGTGAATGGTGTGATGCGTCACTTCACCATTTGACTAGCCAGCGAAAACAATATGCCCATGTGTGTATGCACCCCCCCCCTATCACTTCTTCTTCCCCCACAAAGGAACATCTGGGTCGTGAGCACCAAGTGCAAGGATGACACTTGCCTGAAGGTGCACCGCTACAACTACAAATTGTCGAAGAGCTTCCGCTACTTCAAGCCGCTGACGAATCTGGACATCATGGTGGGCCGTCCGCGATGCGTACAGATGGACGCACGCACGTGGTTACGCCACGGCGTTGTTACGAAATGGCGTGGCTATGCAATGGCGTTGTTACGAAACGACGCTGCTATAATTTCACCTGCTTCTTTCCCCCCCGCTCATGTGCGCAGTTCGGCACGGGAATAATCCAAGGCGTGATCGGCGTGGAAAACTTCCGCATAGGGCCCTTCCAGGTATTCAACCAACCCTTCGGACTCGTAAAGCGCGAGAAGAGGAGCGAAGCAAAATCAAACGTCTTTGAGAGAATAAACTTCGAAGGCATAGTCGGGTTGGCATTCCCAGCAATGCTATCCACAGGAAAAACAACCATCTACGAAAACCTAATGAACAATTATAAATTCAGTCATAATGAGTTCTCCATATATATCGGAAAAGACAATAAACACTCAGCTTTAATTTTCGGAGGAGTGGACAAACGCTTTTTCGAAGGAGACATTTATATGTTTCCAGTGGTGAGAGAATACTACTGGGAGATACAATTTGATGGTCTGTACATTGATCACCAGAAATTTTGTTGTGACTCTGGTTCCATTGTTTACGACATGAAAAAGAAAGACACAAAAACATGGAAAGGGGGAAAAAATTCCTTTTCGAGGAAATACTTGAAAACGAAAACTGACTTGATGGATATGTCGAGTGTTTGGCGCCACGGTGAGGAAGGCGCAGAAGTCGACTCAGAGGAGGAAGACCCGTCGGGGGAAAACCTCTCTGGGGAGGGCCAAAATGGGGAGAGCAAAAATGAGGAAGAAGGACATGGCGCCCAAGTCAACCTGCATGATGCTCACACGGACATGCATCATAAAGGGGCACACCGCCGATGGCGCAGGCGACATAAGCGGAGAAGACACCTCAGCAGAGCCCACCGTCGAAGCAAGGACGACATCAAATTAAAGAAAAACAAAAACTACCTCATCTTCGATTCTGGGACCTCCTACAACAGTGTCCCTAAATCGGAGATCGACTACTTCTTCAAGATTGTCCCACCGAAGGTACGTTTGGAAAAATCGCCTGAACAGGACATACAAATGGCTAGCTGCAAAAACAAAAAAAAAAAAAAAAAACGCACACAACAAACAGGGCCAATGCGCAAAATGGCTAGCTGTAAAAAAAAAAACAAAAAACACGTTCGTACCGCACCCCCCGCAGAAATGTGACGACAGCAATATAGACGAAGTAGTGGCGAGTTACCCCATCCTGACCTACGTCATTGTAATTCGAGGAGGACGAACAACATTTAAGCAGTTTACACGTGCTTGCAGCACTGTACGCGTTCATACACACGAAACTTTGCAAACGCTCGCTGTTGAACACATGTCGTTCTTTCTCCCCCCACCCCGCAGAACAACATGCCGTTCACGCTGACGCCACCCCAGTACATCGTCCGGAAGTCGGACATGTGCAAGCCGGCGTTCATGGAAATCGAGGTTTCGCCTGAATATGGCCACGCATACATTTTGGGCAATGCGGCCTTTATGCGATACTACTACACCGTTTATAGGCGCGGAGATGGACAAAAGAGCTCCTACGTAAGTGGCAAGCGCGTTTGATGGGGCGACAGGAGAAGCACGGATGGGTTGAAAATGGTGTCCCATTGGTGGACCTCACCGCCGCGTCCTTCCTTTCTGCGTTCCTATACCGTTGTAACTTCTTTTATCTTTTTTCACGCTTTTTTCCCCCCTCGCAACAGGTGGGCATTGCCAAGGCAGTGCACGCGCAAGAGAATGAGGAGTATCTGGCCTCCCTGCAGAGCAAGATGAACCAAATGGGGTAGTAGCCCCCCGTTCGCATTAACCCACTGGGATGGGTTAAAATGCGTGTTTTTTTTTGTATGTTCTTGTTTTTTTTTTTTTTTTTTTTCGTGTTGCAAAAGACGCAGTGACGGTCGGACCGTCGGTACAAATGTGGACACAAACAAAACAGGCGATACGTTACACACTATCGCGAAATAAAATTACATCACGTGAATAAGGAGAAGGAGAAGTAGACTGCGGTTGTGCGTGCATGCCGCTTCTCTGCCGCTCCGCTGCGCTCCACTGCGCTGGGCCTTGTTAGGCTTGCTTGGGCCCCGCCTTGAACCCCTTGTCCTTGGCCTTCCCTCCCTTGGAGTACTTGTTCAGAATCTGTGTGAGTATATTCTCGAAGGTGGACAGCTGGCAATTTTTCGTGAGCACAATGAGGGGAGCCAACTCACAGTAGGGAGGGACGTCGAAGGTTTCTGCCTTTTTATCATTTTCAATAATTTTCTCGTAATCAGGCATATATGTTTTGTAAAAAAATTTCAAATTTGACGTGGAGTTTTTTTTATTTTCATTAAAATGTTGAAACACGTGGGAAAAGACATTCGTTTTTTTCTTGTCCTTTGGATCATGTTCACTGTTCTTCTCGAAGGGGTGTTCACTTTTGTTTTGGAAGGGTCTTTCAACTTTGTGTTGGAAGGGGCGTTCAATTTTGTGTTGAAGGGTGTGTTGAAAAGCATTCCTTCCTGCTTCATTTTCAAGAAAGTTATTTCTTCTTCCATTCAAATTTTTACTTGAATTAGTTTCGCCTTCCAAGTCGATTTGCCTTGGGTTCACATAGAAGGATCTATCACTGACGCAAGAAACGCTTCGATGTAATTTGTGATTTGGTTCTTGCGTGCTTATGTCAATGGTACAATCATGTTCATATGTTAATAAATTTTCCTTTGTGATGTCTTCTTTTTTTTTTTTTTCATATTCTACATTTAGGCCATCTGTTTGTTTGTATTTTTTTTTCCTTAAATTGGAGCTGATGGATCTGACCAAGTAGCTTCCTGTCCTGGTTGTGTTTTTGTTGATTGAACTTAGCTTTTCGTGTACTCCTCCAAACTGAAATGACATATCTCTTTTGTAGACCGTCTGATGAAATTTTGCGTCTTCATCTTCATCTCCTCCTCCTGCTCCTTCCTCTGCTCTTCTGAACAGGTTTGCTGCGCTGGAGGAGAATTGGCTCCAAAGGCCATTCCTGCGCACACCGTTTTTCCTGGGGGATGTGTCTTTTCTATGAGGGGTACCAATTCCAAGCGCAGAGTCGCTCCTGCTCATGGGGCCCTTTTCACTATCCATGCCACTGTACCCTTTCCTTTCTGTGCTCATGACGTCGAAATGAAAACTCGGTTTGCATGCACCTAAAGCGGCCGGTTTGCCTTCTACGCTGTCGGCGCATCGGAATGCGTTTCCCGCGCTCACCTTGTCTTTGTCTTCTTTCCCCTGGGGTATTGCTTGTGAGAGGGAGTTGTTTGACTCCACTTTGTCTGAAGCGGATGCGCCGTGATGGTTGCTGGCTGGGTTAGGTTTCTCCAGAGGGGGCGTTTTTCCGTGTATCGTTTTTGCGTGTGTCGCTTCTGCATGTATCGCTTCTGCGTGTGTCGCTTCTGCATGTATCGCTTCTGCGTGTATCGCTTCTGCATGTATCGCTTCTGCGTGTATCGCTTCTGCATGTATCGCTTCTGCGTGTATCGCTTCTGCGGGGGGCGTTTGTACGGGAGGGATTTCCCCGGACGGCTTCTTCTCCCCCTTGCTGACAGCCGAGTTTGCACGGCTTACCTGACTGGACGGGTTGACTTCCCCTCCGGCGCCTCTCTTACTATCATCCACGTACTTGCTAAAATGTCTTTCATACTTTTGCTGCTGCGCCTTGGCGTCTTTCTCGAGCAATTCATAATTTTGGCCGAACCCATCTTTCGCACCCGAGCTGAACAAAATTTCGATTCTGAATCTGTTGCTATCATTTCGTTTTAGCTGTTTCCTTTCCCAGACTCTAAAAACTAAATGCGATAAATAATGCAGGTCTGTTACATTTCCTACACTCTTAATGGAATCATTGTCGATTATATTTTGGCCAGTAGATGTGTCAATATTCTTTGAATGGATGAGAATATTTAAAAGGGATAGCATATGCGAAGCTGATGTGACGTAGTATCTAGACCTAACCATTCTCCAAGGAGATCGGATTCCTAACCTCCTTGCATCTGTTTCTTTAAGTCTAATTATATCTTCGTCATCATCGTGGTCTTGTTCTTCCTCTCCTTCATCATCCTCTGCTTCTACTTCTTCTTCCTGCTTCTCCTTCTTCTGCTTATCACATTCGTCGTCGTCGTCCTTTTCGTTATCCACCTGACCATCTGTCTCCTCCGTTTGGTACTCTGGATCAGTTCTTTCCTCTACCTTGCTCTGCGCAGCATTGTTACAGACATGGTGGTTTGCTATTCCTTCTTTGTCCCCCTTTTGTGTGCATTCATGGCCACTGCGAGATGTAGCATTATACGTTGTGTCACCCAGACATGTGCCACTCAGACATGTGCCATTCCTTCCTCTTTCCTCTTCACTCTTTTGTACATCCAACGTGCTGGTTACCCTTCCACGTAACTCCTTCGCAGTCGTGTCGCTACCACTTCCACTAATGCCTCCTGTACCTTTCATCCAGGTACTCCTCTTTTTATCTAGCCCCCTATAATCACTAGCAACTTCCATATTATCTTCTCTCTTTAAATTAAATTCACTCTCCTTGGCATTTTTTATTTTTTTCATTTTTTGTTTTTCATTGTTTTCCTTTCTGTACTTATTTTGGTGGGCCCACAGATCCGATGAGTTTATCACCAGGGCCTCCTTCTTGTTGATCAGTTTTGGAGCGTACAGATCCTTCGCGTTGATATTGTACGTGACGCCTCCCCCCGCTGCTTTGAAGGGATTCTTCTCCTTTGGCGTTACACCAGGGGGGGTGTCACACGGGATATCAGCGGCGCCTCCAACCATACCTACGACGACATTGCGCATGTTAGTGATAACCGTGGTACCAAGAGTGCCTCCCCCGTTTTGGGTCGAACCGGCGTGTGGATCACCCGGTGCTTCCCCCGAGGCACCTTTCGTGGGTCTCTTGTCCGGCGTCGGGGCGTCACCTTCCTTTGGCTTCTCCCCATTGCTGCGCTTGGAGCGGTCAGGGAGGTCACCGCTTCCCTTGTCCTGCCCGTGCGACTGGGTAGCGGTTGTGGAGTTTGCAGCGATTGTCGAGTCGGCACCTGTTGGGCTTGCCCCCACTTCGGGTGAAGTTGCCCCCCCAGGGGAACCTCCAGCTTGCGCATCCCTCCCAGCTTTTCCACCCTTTCGGTTGAGTTCTTTGTAAATGGACTTTTTCACCTGGGCTTCGCTGAGGGCAGGCCTGCCACTGGAGGCGGTGACGCAGGAGAGCGGCGCGTTCGTTGCATTCCCTTCTACCGAACTGGGGGTGGACTGATTGCACGCTGGCGCCCCGGTCTTGGTAGCACACGGGTGCGTAGCGATGGTCGGGTCCGTCGCTACCGTCACTACCGGCGCGGCGCCGAGTGCCTCCCCCGCCTTGTGCACACGGTTGTCAATAAACATTTGTCTGGAGTCATACTTACACATGCTAAACAATTTGGGTGTGTCTTTTTGTATTTCCTTGTCTAGCCAATTTGCGTGTTGTGCATCTACTTTAGCATTTTCCAGAACCTGTTGTTGTGTGTTCTTTTCACTTGTTGCCATGCCGGTCTTATCATTCTTCGCTGGATTAAACGAGTTGATATAGGAAATGTTAAGAGCATTTTTTAAATCAAAATACCCCTTGTTATTTCTTTTATTCCTGACCTCTTCATCTCTGTAGAAGGTAACATCATGTATTAATTTGCGAAGGAGCTTTCCAACAATGTTAACTCCGATTTTTACCTTTTCTTCAGGAGTTATTCCATATTCTGCTTGTGAAATAAAATTGGCTAGCGGTTCTATTTGATTATAAATTTCGAAAGCCTTGTCTAATCCACAACCAAGATAAGAGTGATGATGAATCAGATCAAATCTGATATTGTCTACAATGTCAGGTATTTTTGAAGTGTCATAATTGTTTTTATTTTTTTTGAACCACATTTTGGTTAGTGATTTCCACCTGACTTGTATTTCGTGTAGAATGTCAATTACATACAGAGCATACTCATCATATGGAAAAAGATTTAACCATTTTTGTACTTCCTGATTTAATCCTTTTAAAAAATCATATATCGTTTTTCTAATTTTTTCCATGAGTTGAAAAAAGTTAGAAATTTTTCTTAATGATTCTCTTAACCCTCTTGCATGTTTACCAGATGTAAGTTTTTTCAACAGGTCCTCATCAATATGTTTATCTTCATTCAGCAGATTGTCTATGTACTGTTTACACTGGGTTCTATTTAGGCTGGGTCTGTTATCATCTAGTAGACTATGAGCTTTGGAATTCCTAATCACCATGGCCACTAGAATTGGGGTGAGTTCTCCATCTAGGTCTAAAAAGCCTTTTGTAAAAGCTGCAGATGTTATTTGGCACCTCCCTTCGTCTGAAGTAAATATTTTGAAGTCGTGCCTAAAGGTTGAGTGTAATCGTAAGAGACCATCTGAATCTCCGGGGTAGAGTGTTGCTCTGAATCTTTTTCCTAAGTTTTCAGATTGTCTCCTCCCCATCCTTGTTAGCTCTCCTCCCCATTTGGCCACTGTTAATATTTTGGTCACCACAATTTTATCATTTATAACTACAAACTCTACTGGCTTGAGCTGTATTTTTCTGTTTATTCCTGTGAACCCATCTCCCCTTTCCAGCACCTTTTGAAGAGTCTTGTGGTTTTCTATTGTGATTTGGCATTCGCTGAGTTTCGCCTCCAGCTCTTCCTGGGTCATGGCGGCGTGGGGGCGCGCGTCTGCGCCAGCGTTACGTTTAGCGGTGTCTACGTCACGTTTAGCGGTGTCCACCTCCCGTTTAGCGGTGTCTACGTCACGTTTATCGGTGTCCACCTCCCGTTTAGCGGCGTCCTCGCTTTCCTCCCCCACCGGCAGCTCGCTCCTCCTGGCCTCGGCCTCGGCCTTGAGCGCCTTGTACTCCTTCTCGATGTCGCCCAGGATAATGTTGTTCCGCAGGAAGAGGTCCTGGAGTTCCTCCGGCGACTTGAATTTGATTTCCTTCTTGGTGTACTCCTTATAGAGGTTGTCTCGGCGCTCCTCCTCATCTGGGGGCAGGGCATTCGTAGAATTTGCACCACTTGCAACATCGTTCGTGTCCCCCCCGGCAGGTGGTTCTGCTTCCACACCCGAGGCGCTGACCACCTCACCACTCTTCTGCGAAATGAAAGATATTTTACTGATGGTAGAGGGTGCTTTTGCTGCGGCGTCGTATTGGAACATGGAGGAATCGACCCGATCGGAGGGAATGGAGCTAACAGGTAGGTTGTTGGTATTGGCTTGGTTGAGATGGGTGTGGATAGCCTTTTGCTGATCTTCAGGAGCCATTTTATTTTCTATAACGTTGTAGAGGTTTTCTTCACAATTGAAGTAATCCAGCAGAAGAGGACGATCGGTGAGAAATTTCATTTTTTGTTTTGGCTTCCTATCACCATGGCGCATAACAATAATAACAGAACATAACTCTTCATGATGCGAACAATGGAGGTCATCGGGTTGTATGAAAGTTTTTCTTAACACCTCTTCTTCATTTTCTATATTATACCAGTTATCTGCGAGGTCCCTAGGGATGATATTATATTTTTCCTCCAATTTGGCCAGAAACATTGCTCTCAGTATATGTGCACAATCGTTATAATATTTTATATTTCCTTTTACAAATGACCATCCGTTCACATCACAAACGAATGGTCCCATGGTTGTCCTTAGAATATCGAACCCACAAACGGTTTGCTGAAATGCTTCAACAATACGATATGCAATAAGTTTTTCTGCTTCAGACAGAATAACCGCGTACCTAACTTCCTTCCCATCAGATGTTCTACAAACCTTTCCATCAAGGGCAGGAGATTTCCTAGCTTCTGCATGAGCAAACATTTGCCCAACTGTATACACTTTTACATCTGTACCAAAGGTTGAAAGGAACTCTTCATATATATACGTGCCGTTATTTCTAACCTTATGTACATCAGGACAGTACTCACTGCTCCTGTCTTTAATCTTACGAAAGAGTTTTTTACATCCCCCCCCAGTGTTCTTGGGGTAGTAGATCCAGTTGTTATGATTATCTGCATTGATCGGTTTTTCAATAAAAGGTTTATTCAATCTAATGTTATTGTATACGATATAGTCGTAGTATTCTTCAAATGCATGTTCTCCTCTTTTCACTGCATCGTGATCGACCACCACATAATTCGCATGAGGTACTTTCCATTTTTTTAATTCTTCATATATTTGTAACCTGGATCTTAATATTAATTGCCTGCTTAAATTGTTTAAAGTTATTGGTTTGTACTTTTTTACATACTCGATAGCTTTTTTCAAAGGGAACCCTGTGGAATAAAAAGCTATCAGACAATCTACTATGGGCCATGTGTCAATGTCGTGATTTAAAATCATGTCTTCCTTAAATTTTATTATGTTGAAATCTCCACTTTTGGCTAGCCTTTTTAAAATACATTCCATGGGTGCGCTCTCCACTTTGCTTTCCATGGCGCACACGCCCAGTGTGAACTTTTTTATCATACCCGAGTCATCCTTGCTTACATTTTCGAACAGCTTTTCCTCGTCCAGCGACCCCCCGTGCTTGCGCAGCTTCATCGCGGAGGTAGCCACGGTGGCGACATGGAAGAAGTCAACCAAATTTGCAAACAACCGACCTTTTTAAACGCCTGAAATGGTGGGCCAGGGCCTCCTCCACTCAGCAATGAGGAATGAGCAATGAGAAAAGAGAAAAGGGAAAATAAAAAAAAAAAAAAAAAAAAAAAAGGGCCGCCCCACAAAATTTACATAAGGCCATTCAACATTACAACGCGAGGTGCTCAATCGGGAAAACGACCGTTCAGGATGAGCCATCACCAGATCATCCCTCCTTGACGGATGCACAAAAAAATGGCAAAGTGCCTTATGTAGAAATTGGGTTAACATAAAAAAGGGGAAAAAAAAAAAAAAAAAAATGAAGGCAACTTTTACCTGCGCAGTTCAGGTAAAATTTTTCTGAGCGTGCAATGTTGCCGTGTTTACACCTCACAATATTGTTGCACTCGGGATGCGCAGAGGCAAAACCGACCAAGCTGTGGCGCACTTTGCCCCTCCCACCTAAGTGTGATTGCCCAAACATAATCCCTGTGCCGACGAAATTAACCATCAATCAGGCACAGAGGAAAATGCAAGCAGTCCGTTTTTTTTTTTTTTTTT
>NW_012192636.1:2936-13782 GCF_000956335.1 Plasmodium fragile | reverse complement strand
AAAAAAAAAAAAAAAAAAAAAAAAAAAAAAGGGCCGCCCCACAAAATTTACATAAGGCCATTCAACATTACAACGCGAGGTGCTCAATCGGGAAAACGACCGTTCAGGATGAGCCATCACCAGATCATCCCTCCTTGACGGATGCACAAAAAAATGGCAAAGTGCCTTATGTAGAAATTGGGTTAACATAAAAAAGGGGAAAAAAAAAAAAAAAAAAATGAAGGCAACTTTTACCTGCGCAGTTCAGGTAAAATTTTTCTGAGCGTGCAATGTTGCCGTGTTTACACCTCACAATATTGTTGCACTCGGGATGCGCAGAGGCAAAACCGACCAAGCTGTGGCGCACTTTGCCCCTCCCACCTAAGTGTGATTGCCCAAACATAATCCCTGTGCCGACGAAATTAACCATCAATCAGGCACAGAGGAAAATGCAAGCAGTCCGTTTTTTTTTTTTTTTTTTTTTTGTTTTTTGCAATTTTATGCGAAGAGGCACATGAAAGCTACCCGTTCTGGTGTACCTTGGTACCTTCCGCGGGGCTCGTGTCGAAGTGACCCATTTTTATTTTGCTTGATCAGCCCACCTTTTTTCCATTCCTCCCACCGGGTTGGGGGAGGTACACTGTTATATGCTCCTCTGCAGTATGACAGAAGAGTGAATTCGGTCTAAATTGGGGGCACTCCATTTAGGGATGCCCCTCTTTTATTCAGGTTGATGAAACGTCGGTGTGGAAAAGCCCAGCTCGTGTGTAGCTATAACAAAAAAAAGGGGGTAGTCCCATCCCTCTCCTTTTTTTTTGCTTGTGTCGTGTGTCCCTTTTTTTTTAAACCCCATCAACAGTAGCAAACAATAACCTACAAGAGATAACCCATTTGTTACTCGCGTGAGGATGAACAGACAGGTGAGGCGAGGATGAAGTGGAAGAAAAAACGTAGTAGCTAGCCAAAAAAAAAAAAAAAAAAAAAAAAAAAAAAAATAGATTGTGCAACATGCAGAAGGACAACGGAGTAGTCCCCCTTTTGGAAAGGCCAAATGTAAACGAAATTAATAAAAACATCGAAGCTAGCGGATTGGTATTATGTCTCATTCTGAGTGAAAAAGACTCCCCATCACTTGCCTCTCCATCCAATTACCTTCTGCATGTCCATAGGTACATGTACCTATCCAACATAGTTCCTAAATGTATTGAGTATTTTGGCTCGTTTGTTATTCCCTTTTATGGTAACAAATTTGGGATGTACTTTGAATGCATTCAAGGGAGGAGAAAAAGAAGAGGCACCTCTTTATCTGTTCACCCAAATGGGACACAACACGATGAAACTTCTCCCATAACGTGTCCCATTATTAATGGGAGTTCATCTGAAATTTCCCCCTCCTGTGGAAAAGACCCCAATTTGAAAACCTTCACAGAGGGAACCGAGATTGACAAACCACCCCAGGAGAGGATCATACTCGATTGGAGACTCCCCATAGGGGTACTGTTCGATATATACTGCGATGTGGAAGGGGATGATTGGAGTGTGCCAAGGTTAGAAGAGGAGGAAACAAATTGGAAGAAATGCTCCAGTGGAGAATTATTTCCTGACCATGTTAGCGTTTTAGAGGTTACTTCAAATGGAATAAATGATTTACTTGGTCAAAATGAGAAGGAGGAGATAGAGGGGGAAAAATCCTCAAGCAAAGTTCCGTTGAATGATGCAATAAAGGGTTCCCTCACTGGGGGGAAATCATGTGGAGGGGATGAAGACAAGACCGATGGGGAAGGAAACAAAACAAACGAAGAAGAGCCCCGCGTTAAACACTATCACATGCGAATGAACAAACAAATAAATAATGATTGGTACGATCAGCAATTTTTAAGCATAGCGGATAGGAACGTCCCATGGAGGTTGGTTGTCCACTTCAAAGATGAAGAAGACTACAATGCGCATTTCGGAAGAGGAGGAGGAACGAAAGTGAATTACGACGGAAATATCAACCTGTTGCCCTACAACAGCTGCATACCTCTGTACAGGGGATTTCACGACTTTGAGGAATGCTTGATCAGTCAGCTTAAAAAGGCCAACTACGTGTTTAACAAAAATAACAGGGTACTTCAAATGTTGCCGCAGCAAGTGGAAAACGAGTTACTTCAAAATTTGAAACGATTTGACATCGAAAGTATTTGTGCCTTGTATAGGGAGCACATTGATTATAATATGGTCCGTTTCGTGGATTACTTTAACGCCAAGTGTGCGCAGGTACAGCAAAAGGGGCACAGTGTCGCCAGCAGCGGGGAGAACAATTCCGTGTGTACCCTTATGAAGAACGAATATGTGGTTAAAGAAGTGCCCATAATTATACACATTTATGGACCCCCATATAATCATGTGTTGACCAAATGCCCTCTGTTCAAAATTGTGCCGTCAGAATGGACCGAAAATACAGTTGACAGTTTTGTTGCCTACACGTTAGGAGACTTTCTGCACGAGGAGTTCCCTTCCTTCTTTAGGAAAATAAAAGAACGCTCAACAGCGGCAGGATCGGTATCAGCAAATGTAGCAGCAGTGCCAAGTGCGCCCCCCGATGGGGAAAACATTTTTTATTTTGTCGAAGACGATTACTTAATTTTCAGTCCCTACATGTTCGTAATAATCAACGGGATTCAAATTCCGCTGAAAACACCCCTCTACTGGCTCGTTGCCAACTTTTCCCAATTTGATAATTTTCTGCACGTTATTCTCCGTATACCCCCCTACTGAGGAATGCGTGTGCTCCCCCTTTTGTCCAAGCTGTCCCATAAGGTGGAACATTTTCCCCTCCACTCGGTTTGGTGTTTCCATTTGTTTGTTTGTTTTTAATTTTTTGTAGATGGGCGGCCAAGCGGGGTAGATAATGGCACAGAAGGGGGAATTTTGTCCCTATTTGTTAATGGGATTGCAGTTGGCATAGCCTCTCATGTGTGTGTGTGCAAATGTGCATATGTTTTTTTTTTTTTTTTTTCCTGGCTAGCTAATTCTTTTTTTTTTTCTTCTGGCTAGCTAATTCTTTTTTTTTTTTTTTCTGGCTAGCTAATTTTGTTTTTTTTTTTTAAACAATTTTCCAACGCATTTCTCCCTTTTAAACCCAATTTGGCAGCTCCCCGTGAGGGTACAAAAAAGATAAAAGAAAAAAAAAGGAAGTTCCTCAACATTTGCACGTGAGCATATTAGGGAGAAGTTAACAGAAGAGTTGCTAATGAGGACGTAACGACATCACCCTGTTTCCATGCCCTACCCCCCTCGATGAACACAAACCCAACATGTGCGAACGGCTGTACAGAAAAATAAAAGAATTGGAGTGCGAGTCGAACTTGTACCTATCAAACAACAAGGTGCTATTCGAGAGTATACACCAGCTGCTGAGGGAAGGGGTGCCCTCCATCCCAAGCGCTTGCTACGTGGACGACAAGCTGGCGGACAGAGAAACTAATAGGTACGTACTGACCAAGTATATCTACGACGCTGATGACATTATTTACAAAGTAGAAGCACACTCGAAGGTAACACTAGAGAAGGAAGCAAATTTAACAGAAAGGTTGTTGGACGAAGAATATTTAACAGATAACGAAGTGGAGGATATGCACAAAGGAGACAATTACAACGTCCTAGACTCTGTGCAAATATACGTGGCACATAGCCATTTTGAGCATATATGGAATGAGCACACCATGCAATATTTTCTGAGCTGTTATCACGATGAACAGAATTTAAAAATACACACACACTTATTAGAGAAGGAGGAATTTGGTTATGACTTACAAATTGAGTTATTTGAAGTACCAAGGACTCCAGAGAAGATGTTACTGGTGGCTAGCCACTTGTCCAAAATACGAGAAGCTTTACAGTGTGGTCCTTGCATGCACTTTTTTCTGTCCAAAACACATGTACAGGAAAATTCTTTCACTAAATTCATAATTAGACGTAATGAAGTTATATATTTGCTGAAGAAAAATGATTACGTTTTGGTGATTTTATCTGTGCACTATGTTGATATGCATGACCGCTGTATTGTCCTAGGGGTGTGCAAAAATATTCACGCCACAACAAAGTCGATGGATTTACATGGCCATTTGGACTTTTCCTTTTATGCTGATTTTCCAGCTCATCTGGTGCCCTCCGAGTTGTTTGTCTACGAGGTGGGAGACGAAGGGGACAGTCGCAATTATGATCCGTGCAGGGGGAGAAGCGGGGATGCTGATGGGGGTGAAGCTGACGACGGTGGCGGTGCCAACTTGCCTGCTGCACCCGATCCTTGTCGCCCACCTCGGTGCAGCTCACAAGCACAGACCACTATCCCCAACGTCGGGTTCGTGGCCATCAAAATGGATGCCAAGTTGTTCGCTGGGTGTAAGGACTTTTCCGAGCTGATCCATATATCGAGTAGGGTGTCGCACATTATTGTGTCCTTTCGAGATTTCCTCAACAATGCCGTGGTGCTCTACCGAATGCGGCGCCGGAGGGCCGTGTAACGAACGGGTGTACCCTCTCTATCTGCTGCAATTTGCACCCTTTGCGTTCCGTGCGATTATTTCCCCCTCTTTCATTAGTATTTAGAATTTTTCGAGCCCTAGGGAAGGCTGCCTTTAATCCCCCCTCTTGCCATCGACATGGTAATTCTCCCAGTTTTGTTTATCTGCAATTGGGAGAGAGTTGGGACGTGGTTAAATCTTGTGCTTCACATTTTCTCCTTTGCGAGTGATCACCACTAATTTTGTTTTCCTTTTGTATTTTCCCCCATTTGGCCTTATTACCAGTAAAAAAAAAAAAAAAAAAGGAGCACATATATATATATGTATACATATGCACATACACTTTTTGCCTACATGCAGCACTCCTGGTGTGCCCCTTTTCAAATTTCTACCAAGTGCGGGATGGAGTGGGACAAACGTTTCTACAGCATGGAGGGAAGGTGCCCCGTCCGCATTCCACAGGTGCAAATTATGGGGGGAATGAAAAGCCACCTAGTGGAGAGCGCACATGACGGGACGATCTAAGCTGTTATTGTGTCACTTAATAATAACTCCCCCCCCACACACACGTGTACGCTGAAGCAATACCATGCGAGTTACACTTTTGTATGAGGATCACTTTGCCCAATTTTGCCCCTTCAAAACGAGCGCAAGGGCACCGCTCACCTGCACTATGGACTTCTCTCCCCAGCTATGGAAAGTCTGCAAATAGCTAGCTGGAATGTAAATGGGTGGAAGAAGAGTTGTGAGTTAATAAAGCAGAGAGAAGGTACAGTGGCCCAATTTTTAAGAAAACTCAAAATTGACATTCTATGTGTGCAGGAAACTAAAACGAACAACTCGATCATTGAAAATGAATTTAGCTTGTTAGACGCATATTCAAATGAGTATGAAACCTACTGGACGTGTTGTAAGAAGATGGGGGGAGAGAAGATGAAGAAGAAAGGGTACTCTGGGCTTGCTACTTATGTGGGTCATAAGGCTAAAATAATTTGTTGCTGTAGTGATCCCTTTCGAAACTTTTTTTTTTCCATGGATGGCTTTTCTGAGGAGGACCTGCTGGTCTCGAGGCGCTTCCCGAGGGACAACTCTTCCGTGTCCTTTTACGCGCTGCCAGGGGGGAGCGGCCAGGTTAACGGCGAAGTTAGCGGTGGGCGGGGCGGCCAGGCACCGCGCCAAGTGAGCGACCTATTCACTGAAGGAAGAGTACTCATCACAGTCCACAAGCAGTTCGTCCTCGTGAATGTATACGCCCCCTACTCTGGGTGCAATTACAACCGCCTCGATTACAAAATGAGGTTTCTCCATGCCGTTCGAAGCAAGCTGCTTGAGTTGAGAATAACGACGGGTCTGCCAATCATCCTCGTGGGAGACCTCAACATATCCTTCCGGAACAGAGATGTGTACTACATGAGCAATGTAATAAATTTGAATGAGCTGCAAAAAAAAATAAACAAGGTGAGCATACGACAGGAGCTGAAAGAGAGGGTGTGCAAGCAGATACCACTCATCATGGAGACTCTGAGCAAGAGAGACAATTTTGTAATTAAGAAGCATAAGGGAGAAAATGGCGAGTCGTTTAAATTGTACTTAAATTTTAAGGGGGAAGTGAAAAGGGTTGGGGGGAGCTTTGCTTCCATGGAAGAAATTTTTTTTTTTTTTTCGTTGGACCCGGTGTTCGTGGAGGACAAGTACGCGGGGGTGTACCCGAACGACTTTTTCTTCTTCCTCCAGGGAGAAGAGATGGACGGGGGCGGTGCAGACATGGCATGTGGACACGTAGACGATGGACACGCCGAAGGTGGGGACAAGGCAGAGGAGACCCATCACAGCCCCCACGAGGAGCGTGACATGTACGATTCCTTCGCCAAGGAAAATGAAGACATTTGCACTCACTTCATGAACAAGGAAATTCCCCCTGTAGAGGACTACCTCCTGCGGCGAGGGGACAACAACGTAAAGTATAATTTGAAGAAGATCAGTACCCATGGAGCGTGCAGAAGGATCCTCGGTAGGTATTCGTTCAAGAGTTGCATGGAGGGAAGGTATAATGTGAAGAAGGCCAACACTCTCTACTTAAAGCATTTAAATGATCTCTTTGTGGCGTTAGGAACGTTTTTTTCGAAGGAGGATTTATTAAACTTGGCAAATGCCATTGGGTATTCTTCCTCCCCTGAGTGTTGCACCAATTTTTTGAAGAACCTTATTTGTGAAGACAAAATGGTAGATGCGTTTTCCTTTTTATATCCTTTCCTGAATGGCAAGTTCACTTGCTGGGACACGTATAAACAGCATCGCATGACCAATGAGGGTTCTCGAATCGATTATATTTTTGTGGATTTCATTTTGTATGCTCGTCTGATCAAGGGGCACTCGCACTTGTACGCATCTCCAGTTCTTGTGACAGACGAGCTTAGAGGGTTGTTGGGTGGGGTAGCTGATGGTTCCCCCGGCAAGGGGACAAACAGGGACGATGCCGACGTCACGCATAAAGGGGTAGACGCGGAGCAGCGACGCTACCTGTGGGTGAATTCCCCGGAGAACAACTGCTCCTATGCCAACTACTTCAATCGGTTGCGAAGAAAAACGGGTAGGACCCCCATGGAGGACGAATCGGTAAGCGAAGAGGAAGAAGACATTTACCACTTCCAATTTAAGCTGCGAAGTTACATCGGCTTCATCTACACGTCCCCTAGGCTCAGTGACCACATAGCAGTTAACTGTACCTTCTTGACCAAGGCAAAGTTAGAAGGAAAAAGGGAAAGGAAAAAAATACCCATATGTTTTTCAGGCGAACCTACCATACCTCTTCTCAGCTGGTGTTCTTCATCAGAGCAGTATGCTTCCTTTTTGCCACTGTATTTAATTGAAACTCCGCTTTTTTCCGGGTACGCCTTCGAGCACTTAGACCCTGTTCATGCGCATGGCGGCACCTGTCCCAGCGTCGTGCGTGCACAGCCACACAAAAAGACGAACAAAATAACGCAGTACTTTAGTATAAAAAAGGGAAAGCGTTAGGTCGGCGTGATCCTACTTCGCTACTGGTTAGGGGTGACAATAGCAACTACACCTGACCAGGCGAACTAAATGACAGAGAAAAAAAAAAAAAAAAAAATCAGCTACAAGGCGGCTTGTAAAGCTTGCACAGCTGTGGCGGAAAGAAACTTAAAGAACGCTTAAATGATTGGGACTTTTTTTTTTTTTTTTCACCGCTCTACATGTCCGAGAGGGACACAATTATTAATTACTTGCACGCTGCCTCGGTGCAGCAGATCGTCATGAGGCACATGTTCCTTTTTTTTTTTTTTTTTTTTTTTTTTACGTCACCCGTGGTGGGGGAGAAAACGCTGTGTGAGCGGCTGTGTGAATGAGGTGGGTATACGGGGGAACCCCTCTAATCACTGCACACGCACGATGGTTGATAATATCTTAAAAGGGAGAAAAAAATAATAAAGAGATAGAGAGGGGCGTGTAAAAATAATTAAAAAAAAGGGTGGAAAAAAAAAAGGAGCGCAACGGGTTCTACGAGCTTAACCAACCTACATGAACGGCGTGAATTGTGTGAACCGCGTGAAGCGTGTAAACCGTGTAAACCGATTGAGCTGCACGAACGCGACGCGTCATCCTCGCAACACACCTCTACAATTCGCGATACACGGCGAGGGAGTGACGGGGTGAGGCTCGAAGTCACACAGGAAGTTGAACCTCTCACGACAGAGCGGCGTTTTGGAGGAAGGCAATCTGAGCTTCCCCCTCCTCCCCTCAGGTGGAAAGCAAAGTGTGTTTTATATAGGTAGCGTTTTTTTTTTTTCTCCGCATGTGGATGTGCGAGGGTTAGATGTAACAGCGAGAGTTAACGAAGGAAGAAGAGTGAAGGCTGGACGTGGTGTCGCTGAAGGGACGAAGAGAAACACAAAAGGAAAGTGTTGTATCCCCATCACCATGATTTTATCCCTCTCTGTCGTGGCCCTTTTTGCCATCATTTCTGGGGCTCATGGACTTTCGAAGACCAACCACCTGAAGCATGTCACGTCAGGTAGCACCCCCACCATCATCCTTGTCGCCACTCTGCCCCATCTCGTGCGATTCTTTGTTTTCCACGTGGGGGAAAGAAGCGCAGCTGGTGGTGACACTCATGTGTTACACAGCGGGGATGGTGTTGTTTCCCGCCCCCCTCACTAGTGCACACAGATTGACGTGTGTTGTGTGTACCTAGGTTGGAGTTGCTCCCATGTGCCCACTCACCCATTTGTCTTTTTTTTTTTTTTTTTTTTTTTTTTTTTGTAAGGTTTTATCACCACGGAGGTTGCTAAGGGGGCCCATGCCCACGGAAGAGGTAAGTGCGTGTTTGTGTATTCGTGGCTACATCACTCGATGTCCACATTTACATCATGGCGTGGTCAGCGATTTTGTTCACTTCCTCGCTTCGTCACCTCGTCACTTCGTCACTTCGTCACTTCATCACTTCGTCACTTCATCACTTCGTCACTTCATCACGAATGGCTGCTCCCCCCCCCCTGGCAGGGCGCGCGAAGGTGCGAAGCAGTGTGCACAACTACGGGTACAATGCGAGCGGTTCGCTGGAGGACAAAATGGACCTGCTGCGCGAGAGAGTTAAAGGAAGAAACAAAGAGGAGCCAGAGTTTCTTCAAGCATTCGAAGAAGTGCTAGTGTCCCTCAAACCATTATTCAAAAGAAACAGTGTGTACCTGGGTGTGTTAGAGAATATTGCTGAGCCAGAGAGAGTAATACAATTTAGAGTTCCATGGGTAGATGACAGAGGAGAGCACAGGATGAATCGTGGGTTCCGAGTTCAATACAGTTCAGTGCTAGGACCATACAAAGGAGGTCTGCGTTTCCACCCTAGTGTAAATTTAAGTATTATGAAATTTTTAGGGTTCGAGCAAATATTTAAGAATAGCTTAACAACGTTACCTATGGGTGGTGGGAAAGGTGGTTCCGATTTTGACCCCAAAGGGAAGTCTGCAAATGAGATTCTTTCCTTTTGTAAATCCTTCATGGCAAATTTGTTCAAGTACATTGGCCCCAATACAGATGTGCCTGCAGGAGATATTGGAGTTGGGGGGAGAGAGATTGGGTACATGTTTGGTCAGTATAAAAAGTTAAGTAATGCTTTTGAAGGAGTGTTAACAGGGAAGAATGTGAAGTGGGGTGGAAGTAACATCAGGTCGGAGGCTACGGGATATGGCGCTGTCTATTTTGTAAAAAATGCATTAGCAAAAATAAATGAAGATTTAAGAGGTAAGCGGTGTGTTGTTAGTGGAAGTGGCAATGTCGCTCAGTACTTAGTGGAGAAGCTTCTGGAACAAGGAGCAACTGTTTTAACCATGAGTGATAGTGATGGGTACATTTTTGAACCCAGTGGTTTTACGAAAGAACAGCTAGCTTATGTGATGGAGTTAAAAAATGTGAAGAGGGGAAGACTCAAGGATTATGCAAATTGGTCTTCTACATGCAAGTACGTTGAGAAAGGGAAACCCTGGGAGGTCCCATGTGATTTAGCATTTCCCTGTGCCACGCAGAACGAGATACATGAAAAAGATGCTGACCTGTTAATAAAGAACCAATGTAGAATGGTAGTCGAGGGGGCAAATATGCCTACCCATATTGAGGCCATGCGCTTATTGAAGAAGAGCGGGGTTGTGATTTGCCCAGCGAAAGCTGCCAATGCTGGTGGGGTAGCTGTGAGCGGACTTGAGATGAGCCAGAACTCTATGCGGTTGCAGTGGACCGCAGAGGAGGCAGATAAAAAGCTGCAGGCAATCATGAGGAGCATTTACGAGCAGTGCGACAGCGCGTCTAGACTTTACTTGGGCGAGTCTGACCTTGTCGCAGGCGCCAACATTGCGGGGTTCCTCAAGGTAGCGGACTCGTTCCTGGAGCAGGGCGGCCTCTGAGGTGGGGAGCGATCATCGCGTAGCAATTAGCGGTTATCGCGTAGCGGTTATCGCTTCCGTCAAATTACCCCTTTTCATTTGTCCCAACCGGGGGACGCACATTTTTTTTTTTTTTGCTCCCCACGCCTATTCACACTTCTTCTATATCAGCACAACGTTTTTTTTTTTTTTTTTTTGCCCCACATAACTCCTCTGAGGGGACTTCCCCCCGTTAGCCTTAACTTCATTCAAACGAAGCCGTGAGAAATGGAAAAAAAGTGAAACCATTATTGGGTGAAGGGATTAGTAGGCCGTGCCTATTGAGGTGGCCGTCTCCCCCTTTTTTCTTTCTTTTTTACTTGGTATATTTTTCCCCGCGGTGTGCTATAGAGAAGCGGACAAAATGACGTTGTGGGAGACGTGCGGGGATGAGTAAAAAAAAAAAAAAAAAAAAAAAAAAAA
>NW_012192636.1:0-2761 GCF_000956335.1 Plasmodium fragile | reverse complement strand
AAAAAAAAAAAAAAAACTCCATCTCATCTCGGAAGGGAATTACCCCCCCCCTCCCCCACACACACACACATTAGAAAGTAAAAATGGAAAAGAAGAATTTTTCAACCAAAGTGGCGGTTTAATTACGTCAATTGGGTGTCATCCCTAAGGTGGCTTATGTCCCCTGTATTCGTCTCATCGCTGCATGCTACGTGTGAAAATGGCTCCCTTTCATTCTTCTGTTCATTCTGTTACTTGTCCCTCCAGAGCAGCGTGAATCGGACGAAGAGGGATATTAATTTGGTGAGTAGCCGCCCCGCGTATGCCCACGCATGCTCACGTAAACTAGTGCAACCACGATGGACACCCCCCAGACAGAACGAGGCACGATGATTTTCAAAGCGAACGGAGAGCATATGTTTAGTAGCACGAAAGGTCTGATCACACATTCGAATGAAAATATTACCGCGGAAGATTTATTCCTCACAAGGAATATTTGTCCTGATGTGAAGCGGAAGGTAACTGGTGGGCCAGTAAAGACGACGACCATAGAAAAGGTCACAAGGGTCCCCAAGGTGGTTTTTAAAGAACGGGTAAAGGATAAAGTGCTGAAGGAAAAAAAAGTGGTTACGAAGGAAGTGGAGATAGAACAAGTTGTTGATGTGATAGAAAATAAGGAGGAGATTATTTATAACGAAGTGAAGGTACCAACATACATTGACATCCCTATAGTACATCCCAGACAGGAGATATACCACACGCAGATTTTAAAAAATGTACCCAAGGGGGTCGAGTTGTTAGTAACACAAACGTTACAAGTGCCAAAGATTAAACCCAAGTATGTGGAAGTACAGGTCCCCATTTATGTCCCCTGTTATATAGAAGTACCTATACCTGCTCAATATATACCCATCCCCAAAGGAGAAAAGAATGAACATTTCACATGTGGTATAAATAAGGATCTAAATAATTATTATAAAAACCCTATGGTTTACAATAACCCTTTCATGAGCAGTGCGCTACAGAAAGAGACTACCCAGGGGGACTCCTCCAATCAGCAGCATGCAAAGGAAAGTGTGAACTGTCCTGCTGATGGAGGGGACAACAAGTCGGAGGCCATTTACTCGTCTAAGAGCTCCGTGGAACAAAGCAGCGTAGATAATCTGGTGGCCGCGGGGGGACAATAATGATTAGGGGGTTTGGGTGACTTCACACGGGGGAGTGGATAACGAGGAGACTTCCCCACCACAACAAAACACAACACAACCCTGTTAGCCCCACATGTCATATTAACAGTCAGTTGCACCTCTGCATTATGTTTTTTTTTTTTTTTTTCCTCACCACCTTGCACTCTCCCGATGGCTCCCCAAATGAGAACAACTTTTGTGTAACTGTTGCTGCGCGGGACGGGCTGTTCGAATGAAGAGGTGGCACGTTCACACGTTTACACGTCTACACGTTTAGCACGTTCCAGTGGCTACCCCTCTTAGGGGAGCTTCTCCGTGTAGGGTGCGTTGAGACTTCACAACACCCAACATTATGCTTGTAACTAGTCAGGTAGGGGGGGGGGGGGGGGGGGGGGGGGGGGAGAGGGAGACACACTCGACATGGCTGCATGGTGGCCCCCCCCTTCCTGACTAGTTGCAAGTGTGATAATTATTCGTGATCAATTTTCTGAATTGCCGAATGAAGTTGAATCTGCATTTGCGCAAGCTCAATGGGGGAAAAAAAAAAAAAAAAATTACATAAATAAATGTATACATAAATAAATAACGTGCGTACGAACCCCGTGCAACGGCTCGCTGTCTCCATTGCGTAAGCGCGGAGGTTGCATCCTAATCCCTGTAGTACTTCTGCGCGTGTGCAGCGTAGGCCTCAGGGGACACTGCCTCTACAACGATGGGCATAAACCCGTGGAGAGTACCGCACATTTCAGAGCACTGGCCATAGTACACACCTTCCCTCAATATAAAGGTTGTCACTTTATGTAAACGGCCTGGTATGGCATCGGCTTTAATACCGAGGCTCGG
This sequence comes from Plasmodium fragile, assembly GCF_000956335.1. NCBI lineage: Eukaryota > Apicomplexa > Aconoidasida > Haemosporida > Plasmodiidae > Plasmodium > Plasmodium fragile. The sequence continues at coordinate 752 of NW_012192636.1, read as the reverse complement.
GATGGACCAGGAGTGAATAACATCAGTGGCTGTGACCAAAAAAGAAATATGAGTTCTCGTGGGGAGTGTTAATCTTCTATCAACTTCTAACTGGCGTAACATTCCTGGCTGCAAATCTTCATCAGTAACCATATTGGACTGGAAGACGTAATACTTGGGTATTTTGTCGGGGTCTTCTAGGTACTTGTTCGGGATGGGGTAGTCTTCTGCCTTTACATTTGTCACTTGGGGTGTACCTTGCTCGTTCACATTTTTCATGAGCAACTTGTTTTCGCTGTGGGCCACTGGGCGCCGCAGCCCCAACGCCCGCCTCAGCACATCCATGGGAGGAGGGGGAGCGTCCCGTTGACCCGTTAGCCGATTAAAAGAAAAATCTCGACGGAGGGCGTCGTGACGGCAACTCGGAGCGCCCCCCCCTTTTTTTCACTTCTAGCCTTATGATGGGAATTCTCTTCAAAACGTTTCCTCAACCTGTCACCTTCTTCCTTTACTACTTTTTCCCCAATCGGCCGCTAACACCCCTCTCACAAGTTTCTTATATATAAGTTCGTGGGAGAAATGCGACGTACAGGAGTTTATTACGTTCATATATACATATGCACAAGTGTGCCCCTGAGTCGTGTGCTATATACAGCCCAGTTGGTTGCTTTTTTTATTCTCCCTCTTTTTTAACACCTTCGTGAAAGGTACAAGTTTTGCTGAGGGATTCGTCCCACGTGGCAAAGCGATTGGGGGAAAAAAAAAAAAAAAAA
>NW_012192635.1:166077-171704 GCF_000956335.1 Plasmodium fragile | reverse complement strand
AGTAGCACCAGGACCCACACTAGGGAGTGTAATTAATGGTGCTATTCACACTGTTCTCGGCAATGATCCTTATTCACCATATCCCTGCTATGGGGGATTTAGCACGCAATTTGTAAACCCAATAGTATCAAGGTTTAGGGGTTTATATTAGCATGGTATAGGATTGATATCACATGCATTACTCGCAATACCAATAATTATTGGACTTCTTATTCCCTTCCCATTGTGGTAAGCCTTATATTGTCTAAGTGTTTTTTGTATAATGCAAAAGAAATAATACAAAAAAGAGTGTATTGTATTTATCAAAATGAAAAGTATGATTAATCAATACAATGGGCCTTGTATATGATTCAAATTAGTAAAACAGAATATCACAATATTATAAAAAAAATAAAAGACACCCAAATGACTAAATTCATGAATATAACTTATAGTTAATTACTCATTTATGGAATGTTAAAAAGGATACAATCCATATGGCATATTCTACGTATCCTATACAATTATATATGCTTTTCAGTGTATTATTACAGATTTTTTCTTTAATATATAAATATTCTGGAGTAACATCTTAATGTATTCTTAAATTTTGTTCTCCTACGAAATATCCATTTATTAATACATAAATATAAAGTTATATCAAACTTTTCATATATTCCTATGTAAATCTATACAATTATTTGTCTTATGAAAGCCACAAATTTTCAACATTTAATACATGTGCATATATAAATTATTCATTTGTATCACATTTTAATCAAATATTTGTCAGGAAAAAAATTATGCGGAGAAGGCACAGGATTCAAGCACAAATGTGAAGTTTTCCAAAAGATGCTAACTCACACATATCAGAAGTGTTAAAAAACAAACTTGCTGTTCATTATGAGAAATATGAATAGAACCCCTCTACGTTTTAAAATGTTGTTCGTGCATGTGCCTTAACTTAGGGGTCGCTTTTTGTACACTTTTTATTTTGTCTATACGCAAGAATAGCTGCTATAACACAATACTAATTTTCCGCAGCTTCCTGTGTACGTATAACACTCGAAAAAGAACATTTTTTAAATATTCAGTACATCACATGGTTAATGAAAATTTGAAGGAGCGATATTATTTCAAAATTTGTTCGTGTACTCACTAAAAAATAATTATAGGTATGCTTTATTTCATACTACCAAATGAGAAGGAGCGGTGACGGACAAGGTACTCATTGAAAGTACCAATAAATGCTGAATCTACTAATACAAAACAATTTGTCCATTAAAAATTTTTTTTTTGAATAGCTAGAAATGTCATAGAAACAGAAAAATATATACCTACTACTGTTTAGATTGTTCAAACAGATGTTGCCGCTCTATGTTGGCTCACGTTTTAACTTGCGAAAAAAGGGTGAATTTGTCTGCGCGGTCAACCGATAGGAAATGAAAAAATTGGTCAAGTTTATCTGTCTACAGGGTTTAGGGTTCATGGTTCAGCGTTCAGGATTCTAAGTTTTAGCAGGTTTAGACTTTAAGGTTTAGGGATCAATGTTCCGGGCTTTACGCGATTTAGGACGTTTAGGAGGTTTAGAATTTTTAACATTTAGGACTTAAATTTAAATAATTGCCAGGTTGGCGTTTCCGTGTTGAATATGTAAGGATCCCAGTTCCGGTGTTTAGCAGGCTTAAAACTTTAGGGCTGTTTTTTTTTTTTTTTTAATTAGTATTCTGCGTGTCCGTATAAAAGTAGTCCAAATAGTAACGTTGGTTCGCGTTCCTTTTGGGAACATGGGACGGAACAGTGAAAGGCGAATGCCAACGGTTGGTCCTTTTTCCACTCGGTTGTATGTGTGCGTGCTTGTGCGTTGTGCGTTTGTGAGTGCGCGCTTACTTTCCAAAGGGAATAACCAAGGAGGGCGACTGTGACGGCGGACAGGAAGAAGAGTACGGGAGTCGTGGCGGTAAGGACGTCGGCGGTTAAATCGGGAAAGAAGGGGCCATTATCCTTCGACGGACCGTCATTTGGGTCAAGAGTATGAGGAACCTGTGGGGTACTTGGTCCGTAATTTCCTCCCAGCTTATTTATATCAGGTTTAAGTTCGAATGACACGTGCACGTCACCGGATGAATACAGGTGCTTTTTGGCGGAGTCGTCGGCAGGGGGCGCACTGTGACCACCGGTGCTCCGTCTGCCATCATTAGATAAGGGAGAAGTATCTGTACTACTGCAATCTTTATCAGTCAGTCCCCCTATGCAAGCGTCGTATACCTCACATCAGTATGCTCTTTCTGCACATTAACATCAGGCGTCATAGGGTCCGGGTTTTCAACTTTGTCACCCGAGGGACCAGATGTACCCCCGTGTGCGACATCACCTGTGGTTGTTGCTGTGTTCGATGGTGCCTGTGGCAGTACCGTCGGTGCTTCCTGTGGCCGTGGTTCCCCAGATGACACCGATGTTACTGGTGTAGGAGTCTCCGGTATCTGGGACCCGGATGGTTTCTCCAGGACACTGACCACGGATCCACCGGGATCACTGGTACCTATAAAATCAAGAAGGGAAAAGAATATAGGGGAACTATGTTCAGATGACCATGGTTGGTCCGTCGGCACCATTGGTGCCAGGGTGCGAACGGTGGTTGGCAGGTGCCACCCCGGGAAAAGACTCTCTCTGTCTCCCACACAACACAACACACACAACACAGTGTGTGTCTGTCTGTCTGTCGACTTCTACCCGTCTACGTGTCGACGTAGACGTCTACATCCCGCGGCGGACCCATCACTCTGCCGCTCACTGTCCCCGTCTCATTCTCATTGGACGTTTGGTTTCTCTCTGCCCCTCTCTCCGTGGTGTCTCGCCCTCTCTCCGGAAATTGGGCGTTGTTCGTTTTGTTCTTCTCTTGTTTTTGTCACTCCTTTTATTAGTGCATATGTGTTGGAGTGGCACAATGCCTGGTAGGTTCCTGTATCTCACTCATTAGCTCAATTACCGGTGTCCGAACATGCGAGTGAGGTATTCGGCTGCAATGTACTAATGGTGATGGACCCTCCGTCCTGTTGTCCTTGATGTGTTTCAGTTCGCACGACCGCAGTACACGTTGCCTTGGTGTCCTTACCTGTTTCAGGTGATTTGGTATCATCGGGGGGTACTGGAGGTTGTCCCGCTGGTACTGGGGCTGACGGAGCTGGTGGTTGTTGTGCCGTCGAGCCTGATCCTGGACCTGGTCCTGGTCCCGTGTGGTTGGTGTCAGGTCCTGGTAATTCTGGTAATACTGGAGATGCCGGTGTCGTTCCTGCAATGACGGAAGGAAGAAAAAAAGATGGACGAAAAGATGATAAAAAAAAAAAGGGACACAAGTGGTACAGACGGGCGGCCGAGAGACAGCCGCGGCAGAACCGCGGGAAGTAGAGAGACGTAGAGACTAGACAGGTAGACGGACACACACACTGTGTGTGTGTCTGTGTGTGTTGTGGGAGAGAGAGAGTCTTTTCCCGGGTGGTAACCTACCCCCGTGCCATGCCCCACCGTCCGTCTCCTGCCCCGTACCCTGCCCCTCTGGGTCAACAGTGAAACGGCGCCTAACAAGCGTGTAGCCGACGGTGTGGTCAAGCATGCATCTTACAAAAACTCCGTTTCGACACTTTTTACATTTTCCCATCCTACACGTACACTCAGGATCCGAGGAGCCAGATGCTGTGTCTAAGGCGCACCCAAGGCCCTCTGCCTCACCTGAAACCAAGGCGCACAAGCCTCCCGAAGACCTAGGTCACGTATCAAAACCTATGCCTGAGCCCCCTGACATTGATAAGTCTGATACGGGGACACTGACTAACACTGAAGAACCTGAGAAAAGTACTGACAGGAATTCAGAGGGCAACACCCGCAACACGGAGACCCAGAGTACTGAAGGCCCCGCTGGACGCACTATTCACAGTGCCGGGCATGGTGAACCACACAATACTGCGACCCCTACGCCGCACTCGTCCCAGGACAGATCACACGGACCGTCTGAGAATAATCCAGCCGGAGAGCTGCGTGGTAAGCTTGACACTCATCAACAGGTGCAGGATTGGGAGGATAAGGAAACGTCCGGAGCAGCTACAGTACTTGGGCACATACACAACAAATACGGGGGACGCAACAATTTTGACTTATTCTTAGGCAATCTACTACATGGTACTGCTGCAGCCGGACACTTTGGACCAGGTCCCACACCTGATTTAGAGCATATAAACCCCATAGATACGGGTGCCGTCGGTGGCCCCCATGGACACGACCTAACCGGTGCCGTCCTGACCGCCACTACTCCCGTGCTCTTCTTGCTGTCCGCCGTCGCCGTCGCTCTTCTTGGTTATTCCCTTTGCAACGTAAGCGCGCACAAAACCGCACACAATCACACAACGCGCACACACAACGTACAAGCTCACGAAACCACGCATAAGCACGCAAAAATATAACCGAGTGGAAAATGAACCAACAACCGTTGCCATGCCCACTCCAACGTTCCTCCCACAAATGGGGACTCCTAACCAACTTTACACTATTTGGACTACTCTACAACGAAAAAGAAACAATACTAAATATTAGAAAAAAAAAACAAAAACGTAGTAACATTAAAAAAAAGAAGAACACATCACAAGAACCTATTACGCACGTGCGTCCCTACATGCCGGATACATTGTATATTTGAGGCAAACAAGGTTGGGCTTGTTGGATGCATATATTAGATACATGCTTACACAATAGGGTCATATATATATGTAATACGTGCTAACATTAATATATTCTTGTAATTATGAAAGTTATTGTAGATGAAAATAAAACAATAAAAAAATAAAAGAACAAAAAAAAAAAAGCCCTAAAACTTTAAGCCTCCTAAACTCCAACACTGGGATCCTTACATATTCAACACGGAAACGCCAACATTGCAATTATTTAAATTTAAGTCCTAAATGTTAAAAATTCTAAACCTCCTAAACGCGCTACACGCGCTAACCTGAAACCGTGACGCCTGAACCTTGAATGTCGTTAATCTTAAATCCGTATTGCGCAACCTCATATTCCTGAAATCGTACAAACCTGCAATCTTGCAATCCGGAAACCTTCAAATTCTGAAATCTTACAAGGCTCAAACCTGCAACACTGAAACACTACAATCCAGAAAACCTCACAATCCTGGAACATTACAATTTTGACACCGTACAAACCTGAAATCTTACAGTCCTGCAACGTTACAATCTCAACGCCTTACAATCCTGAAGCGTAAACCCTGAAGCCTGAGGCACACAAAGTCAAGGTGAATATTGCAGGCATAAGAAGCCATATAGATAAGGGGGTGGAGTATGCATGAGCAGTAATATAATGCAGAGCGCTGGAATATGTAAATTTTTTACTTTTAGTTTTTTTCTTATACGTATAGTTGTAAAGCTATAATGGACCAGGTTTACCCCAACGTCTTTTATTTACTATTTCTTTCTTATAGTAATTCCGAAAATTGTGTTTATAGGTGCTTACCAGTATAGAGATGTACATTAATATTTTTGTCCTTACATGAAATTCACATATTTCACGGCATTGTCATATAATATATTCCATATATAACAGAAGAAACAAAGTATGTTTGGGCTTTCTTTTCTTATTTTTTTTTT
>NW_012192635.1:157653-164290 GCF_000956335.1 Plasmodium fragile | reverse complement strand
TGATGTCGACGATGAGGCAACAGTCGAACGGTAGAATTTCTTTGGGGAAGTTATCTTTTTTCGGTATCCTGATGTTGTTTGGGAACGATTACTCGAATGAGGTAATATGACAGTTACGTTTGGGTCCGTTTGGGTCCGTTCGGATCCGTTCCATGGTCAGCAGCCCTGCAGCTTATTCTTCTAGTATTAATTTTGCTTGTCAAAAAAGAGGAGGCGAAACGTTGTGATTAGTGCGTAACAATATATATATGTGTACCGTGCAGGTTTAAATGACCGCGAACAAACATTTCTCTTATTTTTAGGATATCTATGGAAAACCGTACAAGGAAGGCAATATGCACCATATATTAAATGTCAGATATGGCAGATTATTAATGAGTGAAACCAATGTAGAAACACTACCTCCGGAGAATAATACTCTGCTCGAAGAAAAGTTCATGGGATCAGTGAATACAAATGGCGAAACTTACCTGCAGGACCGTTCCGATGTAACAAAACATAATGATAGCTCTAACTCACGATGTAGAAAGAGTAGTCCTCGCGACAGTTCAAGGACAAATTCGAACAGTACAATGGATCGTGGTAACGTGGACAAATCGAACGAATCTTTAAACTTGAATAATTTTGATGAGGATCAAGGCAAGGAAAGGTTTGGTGGATCTACGCATTTTGTCAGCACAGAGAGTCTATTGGAAGAACGAGCCGATGATGATGATTTTGGTCATGACAGAAAGGTTGGCGAATCCACGCATTTTGGCAGCATGGATAGTATATTCGAGAAAGGAGCCGATGACGATCATGTTAGCGATGACACAAAGATTGCTGCGTGCACGAATTTTGGCAGCATGGATAGTATATTCCAGGAAGGAGCCAATGACGACGATTCTAACAGAATCCAGGAAATTACAGAATCCATGACCTTTGACAGCAGGGACAGTTTGTTCGAAAAACGGGTTGATGTTGATGTCGAAGAAAACAACAGAATGGTTGAATCATCAGAATATCATAATAAGCACAGGAGGTCCTCTAGTAAAACAAGTATCGATATAGAAGATGAAGTTTTCTATTACTTAGAAAAAACACAACACCGACATGGATTTTCCGGCAGTCATATTGGAGATTTCGTTGAAAACACAATGTTGGGTAAAATATTCAGAAAAGTATCTTCCAAGGTTGGATCAGAGGGGTTGCTACTGCCCTTAAAACTTAACGCGCAATGTAAAAAAACGACGAAGAAGCTCGCAGGACGCTCCAGTACACCGAAACATATTTCAACTACGAATAAAAGATGGGTAGGCTTCGGTGTGTCCAATTCTGCTTTTAATATAGCAGCGGCGTGCATGTGCTTCGTACCAGTTCTTAAAGATCTTTGGATTATCATATTTATTTCTGCAGCCAGCGGGAGCATAGTAGTTGTGCTCTTGATTTTGCTATACCTGTGTATTCGCGGAATGAAATGGTCAAGAACACGAATAAACAATTGACGGCCAGAACTCCCCCCACAACTGACAAAAACCCAAAGATACCTACGAAACCACAAATACCTAGGAAACCAAAAGTTACTTTCGTTTTCTACTTCTGGTTGGCAATTTCAATGTTATGATTTTACATATGCATCAGGTCTACCTTCTTATGACTTTTTGCACTGTGTGTATGATATCGTTCATTAATAATTGTAACATATACTCCTGTGTTCTGTTTCAAACTGTCATATTGTTTGTATTTTCCTAATACAAATGGTTTGCGCACACATAGTGCTGTTTGTTTCTGTAATCATTTGATCCATAGACATGATGAAAGGACAGGGCATTTCAGAAAAAAAAAGGATTCGTCCTTCTATGATTGTATATATATATATATATATATAACAAATAATTATTTTTGTACATCCTATATTTGTAACATATATTACACAATGACCATCTGAGTTAATTTATGCAGTGCCTATTCTTATAATATGTAACATGTTGCTGTTCTTGTTTCCTTCCGTATTGTTGCTTGCGTGCTGCTTCGTATAAACTCCCATATTGCCAAATGAAACGTTGTTGCACCTTACCTTTGATATGCACACAAATGGAGGATGTTATAAATTGTAAAAGTCCATATATGCGACAAGTCCTTCACCGGAAGGGTGGCATGTGTCATTTGCACACGTAATATATTGTATCATCTGTTCGCCGATATGTGCTGTGTGACGCGTAATGTCCCACGGGATTCGCTCAAGATTTTTGTATACATGGAAATACACGCTTCTTTTGAAGTGGCCGTATTCTTCGTAAAAACGTTAATCGTACCGTACCTTCTAAAAAAACGCATGTCCCCGTTTTCTGCTATAATATGACACACACCTTCCAGTGCACTTTACAGGGAATGAACATGGTCGTTGTGCTCCTTAAATTCCGCGTAAGGAATGTGCCCCTGCGTTCGTGTTGTATTGGACACTGGAATTATATGCAAAAACGAATATAGACCTTGGAGTCTACTACTGCAACTAATGCAATAATTCCCTTCGGCTAGTTTTTAGGTTCGCCGTACAAAATACATTGTTCACGCCACCCGCGCTTTTTTGTCGTTCATCAATAACTTTTGGCCTTTTACCCTGCGTAGGGCATAACAAGGGACTGGGGCCGGCATGGGCACGGCAATATTTCGGAGTGCTGCACACTACATTTTTCTGGTTTTCTGAGAATTCACTAATCATTATGGGTGATGGGAAGCCATATAGGAAGCTGTTCCTTTGCATTGGCAAAGCCTTTCATCCTTCCCTTAGCACATATAATACTATTCCATCCCGAAAACCATTCTCCTAAAACTTAATTCAGTCATATGCGCGCTTTATGTACATCATCGTGCCTTTATGATTTCCACTACATGATTATACGCACACTTTCCATAGTCATTCGCTGTACACACTCTGCGTGTAATTCATTTGGTTCTATAGAAAAACAAAAACAAAAACAAAAAAAGAAGAAATCAGCATTAGAGCAGAATTGGGACGTAAGGCCAAAATAAGGTAATTTGAAGTTCGAAAAAAAAAAAAAAAAATAAATATTCGTACAAATGAAAAATAATAAGATAATAATAAAAAAATAACGTAAAAACAAAGAATGGCTGGACAACATTACGCGCAAAAAATTTCCAAGGTAAAATTTGCCGCATCCCTGAGAAAGAACACATTAACCAATGTGTGTTAACAAAATTGAGGAAAAAAAGAATTTACATGTTCAGGCGCACAACAGCACATGTACTTACGCATTCTGTACAAACGTAGGCCGCGCGCTTGTACTGTCACACATCAAATGTACCATGAGAAAAGTACACACAACAGATTTAGAGCAGCGGCAACACTTTTGCGCAATGCATTTCGGCGTAGCCGCGCGGACCATATATGTGCCTTTATATTATGTTACACCCACCTAAAATAATTATTCCGGAAAGAACAAATTCTTCCTGTATTCAATTTTGTCCCATATACTTCTCACGAGTTCACTTCTGAAATTGGGAATCATCCCGTGTGCATACGATTTCGTGCCACGTATGATAGGTGTCTGCAACCATGTATGTGCCTACTGATGATTTGAAGCTTAGGTATTTCCGCTGCTCATGATATTTGAGGACCCCGTGACATATGAAATTGGTTACTCCATACGGGCTCCAAAATTTTTACAATGAAAAATAAAGTTTACTCAGTACTTTTGTCCGTAACCATTCCTGTTCCTTCCTTTGTTGGTATGAAGCTATAGCCGCCCTTTCTTGTGTACTTTATTCCTTATGCCAAGTCCCAATATGGGCACACACCGTGGACCTCGGCAGCTGCCAATGAGGTCATAGCTCGTTACTCAATGTGCTAATTTGTTTTTGCCCGATTTAAATACATACTGCTTACATTATCATAACCGCTTGTTACTACTTCCCACGCACCCCTTTATGGTATCCTGTTGACCAATGCATTCATTGTTATCTTCCCAAGTGCGTGTATGTCCACTGTGTTTATGTGTTACCTTCCTTTATATAACTTCCGTCTTCCCATAATCCACACGTGTCATGTGCACAGAAGGTTTCTATGGCAATGATGGATTCCCTTGGGGTTCCGCCGCACATATAGCACAGTAAACATCCATAAGACCTGACCAAGCCACAGAGAAGAATATATTACACACGGTGAAAAAATCTTGTTGTACAATATAATCCAAACGTAGCGCATATGATACCCCGTAATCACATTTCCCCTGAAACAGAACTCTGCCCTTCCTTTATAACTTGCCTCCGCACCAATAATTCCCAAGAGACGGAACTCTTCCCTTCCTTTATAACATGCCTGCGCATAATCCCTGCACAATGAATGTTTCCCACATGTCTCCCCACATACACGCTCCACTACTTCAACACACACCGTAAACATACCGCTCAATACTAACTCCTGCTCATAACAGTGTTGCAACTAATGGACGGCGCATGACACCTTACGTGGTCATTTCGTAAACCAGAATAAACGCCACGTGGAATAGCATGTACGCGGTCAGACGCATTTTTCCGCCAATTCTAATCGTTTCCTGATATAGAGGCACCATATATACCTGCTGCTTCTTTCATTCATCCATATTACTTATGCTGGTCTTTCGGATGTCTTACCAGTATCCTTCCATTGTTCCGTAGATATGCGGTCGTCCATTTTTCTTAAAAGGAGAAATTTCTTCCTCATACGTATATTCGAGGAACGCAGGGCAGCAGCCACTGTTTCCCTTGTTCCTCTTCTACATCACATAGCTGATGAGTCATGTAACATCTTTTAACCGCTGTTCATTGTTCCTACTATTATAATGTCCGAGAGCAGGAAGATCAGGATGAGAAGAGGAGGCAAGTGCAAAGAAGAGGATACCCTCGGACTATTTAACTCATGAAATTCTCTGCCAAGGTCCGATGCAGTGTATGTATGTACAAGGCACAAAACGAGGGGAACAGAGTTTCCCATCCAGTAACAGTTAATAGGCACACTGGGAAACACGAATTAAGAGAATTCTATAAATGTACAATGTACTGTATTGTACTCGCGTGTCCGTTAATAATATACGCAACATAGTATATATACGGCCGAGTATAAATATCAGGGGAAGTTCAGTGTACGCCGTTATCTAATATAGAGTTCGATATTTCCGCCTCCTCCCATCCACCTCCAATAAATTATCAGTCCTATTCTACGTAATCCCCCTTTTCTTTCGCCTAAGAACGGAGCAGCGGTGTACTCATTCCGACTTAATTCCTTTTTCAGTCGACAAAAGGATTCCTTCTCTTAATGAATACATTACTCACAACATAGAGATCACGCTAAATTAATGTCCCGAAATCTCCTACGCAAAAAGTGGGAATTCTCGTACTCGTCCCCTATTATCAGGTGAACATTGTCGTTTGTGGTAGAAGTTATTACGGTTTCTTATATACGTATACGTAAGGATTATATAGCCATATGCCACATGAGAAAGAAACGGGAAAAGTAAAAACATCTACTTACATTCCTCCTCTTATGTGTCCTTCTCGGTTTGTTTTTATGAGACTACTGGAAATATTTCATACAGAAGTATATTATCCCCCAGGCGGTTGTTTCCCGAAGAATGCATTCCCAAACATTCCATAACGACATGTTCCGTGCTCATATTTTCGTCACATTGCTATTTTCTACATATATATATTGTGTATATGCTCTGTGTATATTCATCCTACATTCATAGGTTGTACACTCATACTTTATTCAACGTTCTTTGCTCTACTATTTACCATTATACTATTTGTTTTACTATTCGAAACGGCTTCAGAATTACTACATTTCATGATGAATATATTGCTAAAAATATATTTTTAAATAATTGACCCTACGGTGTTTTTCAATATTTACATGAGCCTCAAAACCATGGAACTCCGAATGCGTACACCCCTGAACCCTTGAACCCTGAATTCTGTATATAATATATCCATTCTATAAAAAATAACCCGTTTTTGGACTAATCCGCTTTCGCACATTTTTTTTCTTTTTTATTAGCATTAACACTTCGGCATCGACATTGTGGTGTATATGAACGCAGCGGGCTCTATACATTACTTAATATATATACATTAAATAAACCAAGCGCATAACGGTTGTATAACTTATTCTGGCCATATTACCACTGTTGCCATAATTAAACTATTTTCATAATACCCGAAAGCACCGCTCTGTATACGTACTCTCATAATTTTAAGTGATATTATTATACAATTCATGGTGCGTGCCTCTCCCCGCGGTGTAATTGTTGCTTTTTGATGCACATACTTTTCTCACCGGTTTCTTTTGTTGCATACACTTTTAAAAAATTCGTGAAGCCTTTTTCCCTAGTAATAAACATAAAGACACTGCTTCATTTTATTTTTTTTCCGAAAATATTATAAAGATAGTAAAATCACCTTTTTATTCTTGTATTTATTTTTACTTGAGTTTATGTAATGTTATCACAAATTACAATCCTAAGCATATAAACTGGCTATTGATTTTGTGTAATACAAATAATTCCAGTGTGACTACTACTAAGAAAAAATATATTGCTACTTTTTGTCGATTACGAGTAACCATTTCATATCATTTTTATTTTTATCGAGAAAAAAACTA
>NW_012192635.1:148608-155469 GCF_000956335.1 Plasmodium fragile | reverse complement strand
TTTTTTTTTTTTTTTTTACACAAAAACGCATACATACCTTTTTTGTGTGGTTTTGTTGTCTGTTTGTAGGGCATATATTATAACACTAGCACCTGTCAACAAAATGAGAAATCCAGGAACAACTTAATAAACAGCAGACAATTAGCTTTACTACATGGACCTGGCTTTCATGACCACTGTAGCGAGACCATTGTGGAAACTCCTAGATCAACAAATCCCAATTCCATTAATACATATGTACGTAATGAAGGAGGACACGATTGGCCATTTGATCGAACCAGGTTAAATAGAATACACCACCACACAGTACCATATTCCCTTATGCTTCATGTACAACTACATATATACCTGCGATTACCAATTACATTAATAATCTACCATTTTCCCCCTTCTATATTCCTCCCTGCAGGACTCGTATTACTCACCATTCACATCATCATCATACACCCATTGTTTCACCAGTGCACCCGGCAGTACCGGTTGTACCGACGGTACCGGCCGTGCCGACAGTGCCGGTTGTACCGACAGTACCAGGAGTACCGGTAGTACCGACAGTGCCAACAGTAGGGACAGTAGTTGATACTGCTATTCACGGTGCCCTTGGGCATGCTCCTTGTGCTTATTCACCATTAAGCTGGTATATGGGATTCAGGACACGATGTATAACCCCAATGATGTCGATGTTTTGGGGGTTACCAATGTATGGCAGAGGATTAGTATCATTTCTTTTACTCGCTATACCAATACTTCTTGTTTGGCTTTTTTTCACATTAATGGGGTAGTCAGTCTAGGGGCTGTATTCCTTAGTTAGTTTCTGTACAATGGAAGACAGACAATACAAAAAAGTGTACATTGTATCTATCAAAATGAAAAGTATGATTAATCAATACAATGGGCATTATACATAGCTAAAATTAGTAAAGCTGAATATCATAATATTATGAAAAAAGCGAAAGACACTTAAATGAAAACATGTATGAATATAACTTATAGTTAATTACTCATTTATAGAATATTAAAAAATGATACAATCTGTATGACCTATTCTAACTATCCTATACGATTACTTACACTTTTCAATGTATTAATACAGATTTTGTGCTAGTATATAAATATGTTCGAGTAATTTTTCTTCTGAGATGTTTTTAAATTTTGTTTTCCTAGCAATTATCCAGTTTTAAATACATAAAAATAAAGTCACATCAAACGTTACATATATTTTAGCTTTAATCTCTATAACTATTTTTTTTATGAAAGCCATAAATTTTCATGATTTAATACATGTTTATATATATAAATTATTCATTTTTATTACATATTAATTAAATATTTATCAAAAACAAAATTTATGCGGAGAAGGGACAAGATTCAAGCGTTCAGAGTTCAGGATCTATCATCTACGATCTAAAGGTCTAGGATATGGGGCTTATGGGTTCCAGGGTCTACCATCTAAGATCTAGGATCTAGGGTTTATGGGTTCCACGGCCAAGGATGTAGGGTCTGTGATCCAGACCCTGCGATCTAGGTTGTAAGATTTAGGATCTACCGTCTAGGATGTACGACGTACATTCTAGTTTGTAGGGTCTCAGAGTTCAGGGTTTTAGGGTTTAGGCTTCAGCAATCTACGTGTTCAATGTTCAGATTAAAGGGTGCAATTTTTCATAATTTCCGCGTTTATGAGTTTTAGGAATTAGCGGCTACTTGCCTTTGTTTTTTTCTGCATGAGGCATCGTTCGTCAGTGCTACTCCTGCCTACTGTTCTTGCCATGTTCGTTGCTTCACCGCTTTAACATTCTACGCACTACTGCCACCTTGCTTTTCTTCTTCCCATTGTGCGTGTGGCGTTGTGCGTTGTGCGCCTCCTTCTTTGGCATCCCTGCTATTCTGCTGCAATGAGCCTCATGTGGTTCTCTGCCGCGTCGCCGTCATCGCGTCTTCGTAACGCACATTGTGTCCGAGTGCAAGAAGGAGGAGGATTGTCTCTCCGAGCAACGCGTCGACCAACGCGACCGAGTAAGACGGAGTTGACGAAGTAGCCAAGCGTAAGAAGGACTGATTGTCTCTCCGAGTGAAGGATCCAGAGAGCGGGGGGCGGCGGAAGGAACACACATATTTTGTGGGAAGGCGCACAAGGACCCGCAACGACGGCCACGACGGAAGACGTATTGATGTTGTTGTTATTACTGCGGTTTTTTTGTGTACTCACAGAGAGACAGTGTGTGTGACAGGCGTTTAGTGGACAAAGGGCGGTGAAAGGCGTATTCATGACGCGTGTTGTGTAGTGTACGCAGTAGTAGTGGTACTTTTTTTTCCTTTCTTTCTTTTTTCCTTTTTTTTTTTTCTTTCTCTTCTTGTTATTCTATCCTTGTATTTTTTTCTCTTTTCTCGATATAGTTATACCTTAGCGAAGCTATAACTAGTGTAGGGTAGCAGTATACTGCGTACAAGTACCTATGGTATCAGCAGTTCATGTAAACATTTATGTAGAGGTAGAGCAACAATAATTATTTAGCAGAATATGAATATATTCACGGACACGAGATTATACGCGTTACCATGGGATATATGTAGCATAATAGTATTTCCAACGCACTGGACCGAGTATAGTATACTAATAGAATAACACTAATATGTCCGCAGCGAACTTAGGCCACGTATTGGCCCAATGGGTCATCGACGCGGGCATTTCCACACAGGAGGACTATGAGGTAGGCACATACAGGACCAGAAGTGCACAACGGGCAGTTCCGTGCTAGGGTTTTATTGGTATAAGACACAATGCAGCGCATCGGGGCACATAGCATTCAAGCACACATGCGCATGTATATGTTTCCTGTGTTGCTCTTACATTGTAGGCAATGGTGTGGAACAAGACTAAAGAGGTCATGCAGGAGTTTGTGCACTACATGGAGCGCGAGGATATAATACTGTATGCAACGGCCTGTGGTAACGCAGCATGGAAGCACCATAAATACCTCAAAGACCCTCCGATGTATGGACAAAAGGTGGGGGACATCATTGTATGCGTACTTATGGTAGGGGCATTATATTTCATGAATGGGTGGACTATTGCACAAATGCCTCGAACGCCGGCAGATGACAACAGTGAACGCATAAGGGACCACTTACGATGTATAATAGTACATATGTTCAGCGAAGTATTAAACGCAACCGTGTGTAAAAGTGAATGGGGAACATTTTATGCATGGCACATAATGGCAGAGACAGCGGGGATAGGGGGTGTTTCGAGCGCCTTGATACAGAATAGGACGTGTGCTAAAGAGACATTTGCGCATTTGAAAATAAAAGAACTTGACTTAAATAAACAAGTCGCAGCATGGTTAACACAGAATCCAACACTCAAGAGCGCAATTAAAAAAGTCCAGGGAACTGAAGCTTGCGGAAGACAGCGCAAGAGGGGCTGGACGCTAGACAATTTCCTGAGGCATGAGAATACAGAGGATACGTAACGGTCGCAGATTGTTGAGATAGTCGGCGAGTTGAAGTCAGGACTGGGGGAGGTATTTAAAGAAATTAAGCAACAGGTAGAGAAAGACATAGAACACAGGGAACAGGCGAAGAAGCAGAACTTAGGTAAGGCATGGCATGTTCCGGTCGAATGAGACAGCTTCGAACGCAACAGGACGGATAAGTACAGAGCTGACAACTACAGACAGTTTCGAGGTACAAGGGAAAGAGCCAAGGTGAACAACATGCAGATATGTGAACAAAATTCCTTTCGCTATCCTTTCAACAATACAAAAAGTACATACGCACATTTCTAATTCCCATTTTTGCCCTTTATTGCAGCGAACGATGGCAACAGAGGGGAGGACGTCACAAAAGCGGCGACCAAGCCTAAACAACAGGAAACGACAGGTAAGGACCGATGGGGAGAAACCACGAATATGTCTGGCACGAATACGAACACACGGTGGAACAGTAGTACCTCTTCGCTGCCCTCAGCGGTAGCGGCGACCAGTGTAGCAGAGGTGTGTGTGTGCGGCGGGCACGACGGGAGCTACGAACGTACCGTGTAGCTGTAGCGACGATGAGTGTAGAGAGGTGTGTGCGTAGGGGGTAGCGTACACCAGTGTGGAGCGTAGAGTATACAGTGGAGTGCAAGGAATTTATGGATATAAGGGAATCATATGTGGATGAACTATTGGAGAAGCTTTAGAGAAGGATTAGACACAACCCAGAACAAAGGGATGGGTTACATTCGTCGTGCCCGTGACAAGTGGTACCATAGTAGATGCTATTGTAACGGGATATACAGCACTATAGGACTTCATATTATATGCTACATAACGTATGTTGTTATTGTCGTGTACATATTTATAGTGCCAAAAAGGGGGGATATGAATTCAGCACTAGCATTGTGGGAGTCTTAAGAAAAAAAAAAAGAAGGATGTTACATTTTATAAAAATACTTGCCACATGCTGTATTCATGGTAATCATAAAGTAGTGTTTGTTACATGCATTATATAAAATAATTATTCCTTATATATATAGATGTAGAATACGAGAAGACTCTTCTTCTTTTTTTGTTCTTAACAATGGGTTCCTCATCCATAATATCAATAAATACTTGATCATATGAACAACAATGCAATATATACACAAACCATGTATATTGATAAGAGCGCAAACAACATTATAATGTACAAAGCGGAATTATAGGATATATGCTATAAAGGAAAAATACACCACATCATAGAGGCGAACATGCAACATCATAAAACAATGTCAATCTAATAGCTATGCAAAAAATATGTTGTTGTCACTATGCAGTAAAACACGGACTAATTAGTCTTTTTTCGATTCCTTATTTGTTTTTCCTTCGTTGTTTTTCGTTTCTGCGGGAGCTTCCTCCTTCTCCTTCTTCTTCCACATTTTATCCAATAAACATTTCGCTGTTTTGGAGCGGCAGAAACATAGTAGCACACACAAATAGATAATTACAAATAGTATGAAAGGTGCAAGCCCAGGAAGGAAACTAAGAGCTGTTGGATTTAACATAAAGATCCCCTTTAACGCGGCATCAAGCGTGGTTTGTCCTAAGGAGGAAATAAGGAATGGATACAGGACTGAGAGTACTACTATAAGCTTTATCCATGCTCTTCTCCCCATTTTACAACTTTTCAATTTCTGACAAAGTTCCTTCAGTTTGTTCTGCGCTGTTCCAGCCTGAGGCTTCCTCTTCACAGGTCCTGGATTCTTGACGTGCACCTTGAGTTTTAACTTGTTACATATGTTATGGAACAACGTTTTCTTCACGGGACTACCCGTCGCACGACCGTCGTAAAAGTTACGTTGACCGCGTGTCGCCACATCCGTGCCATCACTCAACGATATGGTTGCAATTTTATCCGTAGCGTCATATGGGCTTGTTCCATTACCCGAGGATGTGCCTATTGTACTCGCCTAACATGTAAACAAAAAGAGCGGAATACATGGGTTTGTTGTGGTCTATACAAGGATGTATAGCGTGAAAAAAAATTACAGGCAGGTTTATAGTTGTGTTGAAGGCATTAAGATATTATTGCAATAAATGTGGTCACTCCCCAAAATATAATGGTTCTTATCATACACAGTCAGCAATTTGCCATAAGCACAGGACTAGCATAAATATTGAGAGTTTCACAGGTAACATCATTCTGTTTCTTCCTTTCGCTTTAGAAAATGCTAGAAATGGCGATATATTTTTTATATGTATGAATTATAGAATTTTTTTCTCTTCCACATGTAGGTGTATAGATTAAGCGCGTAACACTTCTTTTCAGCGGCCAATGGTGAACATTGATAGAATTAATTTGGTACTTGATTTACTATTCTTACCTAAATATTTAAATATAATTTGAATAAATAATTCACGTGCAACCTAATATATGCGAAGAAGGAAGTACGGAACACAACGGAAGAACCCATGTTTGGCACATGCTGTACGACGTAAAAGTTGACTAAAGGGGTCAACATTTTTCACAAATTCAGCACGCGCTCATCCATGATGTCGCTGTGTTAACGGTGTAATGGGAGCAAAGAGCATATTCACGGGAGCAACATTCTACATGTGACGTAACACTTTACTGTTTTTAAGTTAGATATAAGGGTGAGCAAGATAGTAACCACAGAATCAAGTATGCCCCTTTTACATACAAGAACGGCGACAAAAATTTTTTTTGCGATGTATAGCCGTGGGCTCAGAGTTACATTGTTTCAGTGTTTAGGGGGGTCATTATTCTGATGTATATACGGGGAAGATTATATATGTATCTTCATTGGAATTCATGCAATCGTCGTTTAGGTTGTTCCCATTTTGTTATATATGGTCACGAATAATGAACGTGAAAATATAGTTTACAAACTTATATACGTATACCGCCTTTTTTTCTTTGACAAAGCGTGAATAGATTTAATGAACAGTGTAAGGAGCATATATATATAAAGGATAAGTATAGCGAACTTGTGGGCTTGGGGCTTGGGGCTTGGGACTTGGGCCGTGGGGCTTAGGGTTTACAGTTTGCGGATTGTAAGGTTTCCGGAGTTGTAAGGTTTCCGCGGTTGTAAGGTTTGCGGGATTGTAAGGTTTCGAGGATTGTAAGGTTTCTGGGATTGTATGTTTTGAGGATTGTAAGGTTTTACGTTTGTAAGGTTCCGGTATTGTGCAGTTTTAGAAATATGAAGTTGCGGAATACCGATTTAGGATTCGGGTTTTTGAGGCTTACTGTTTGAGGATTTTAAGGTTCAGGAATGCGTATTGAGCATTCCTGGTTGCGGACTCAACAATAAAGGCTTAAGGTTCGCAGTTTACCAACTTTAGGAGGCTTAACATTTTAGGGCTTTTTTTTTTTTTTTTT
>NW_012192635.1:136549-148508 GCF_000956335.1 Plasmodium fragile | reverse complement strand
TTTTTTTTTTTTTTTTTTTGTTAAATAATAAACCATTTCATTTACAGCAGCATATGCATACGACTCTAGTCTGTATACCATCATACATGTATATACTGTACACTCGGTGTACGCAAGTATCTAATATATTGTGTCACACAAGCCCAACCTTCGTTGCCTCCAATGTACCATGTATCCGCATATAGGGACGTTAATCTGTAGTAGGTTTTTTTTTCCTTCTTTTTTCTTTGTTCTAAAATTTAGTATTGCTTGTTTTTTCTTGTTGGAATAACTTCCGCATAGTGTACAGTTGGTTAGCGTTCCTTTTGGGAACATGGGACGGAACAGTGAAAGGCGAATGCCAACGGTTGGTCCATTTTCCACTGGGTTATATTTGTGCGTGCTTGTGCGTTGCGCGTGGTTTTGTGCTTACCTTCCAGAGGAAAAACGCAATGAGCCCAATACCAACCACCGCGGGAATGAGCGCGGGGGTGTACGGCTTGACATCTTCCCATGTGAGGCCGGGCCAGGATGTGCCTTGGTCATGCATTATGTCATCCGTGTCGTCTGTTTTTGTTAAACCACTTCCATTATGTTCCGTTGGTGCCGCTCCTGGTCCTGTTTGACTACCTCCAGGCTGAGCTTGTGCTGTGCTTCCAGTACCAGAGGAACCTGGATTCACAGTGTCGGTGGATGCGGGTGTTGAGGAACCAGGGTTTTGGTCACCAGTAGAACCTGGTCCAGAGGAACCTCCTCCATCCCCACCTTCGCCACCACCTACACCAGAAACTCCATCCGCCAAATCGGCATCACTGAAACTGGCACTACTACCCGATTGATTTGGGTTCGGGTTCGGTTTTGGTTTGGGTGGATTGAGAGGAGGGGGGTCATCGTTGCCGCCCGCCTTACCGGCGCCATCTACCACTTGGTCCCCGGGGCTAGGGGCAGGAGCAGATGTTGGTGCCCCTTCTGCTCCACTGGAGGATGTTGTTGTGGTTGCTGGTTCTTGTTCTGCTTGTGCTTTCGGTGCTGCCGCTGCTGGTGCTTGTGCTCCTGGTGATGGATCCGCCGCGGAAGTACTCTGCGGATCGGTCGGTTCCCCAGTACCTGTAGAGTCAGGTAGGTGGAAGAAACGTGTGCACACTGAACTTATGTTTAGGATGCTTGCCCACACGGGCGGCTGACGACGGTTGTTGTGGTCCAGCGCTCACGGTTGGCCACGGTGCGAACGGTGGTTGGCTGGTGCCACCCCGGGAAAAGACTCTCTCTCTGTCTGTCTCGGCCACACAGCACACAAAACACACACAGTGTGTGTCGACGTCTGTCGGTCTGCATCTGCGTCGACGTCTAGCTCTCTACATCGCGCGGCCGACCCATCGCTGTCGCTGTGCGTCGCGCTCATTCTCATTCGACGTTTGGTTGCTCGCTCTCTGCGTGGTTTCTCTCCCTCTCTCTGCGGAAATTGTGTGTTTCTTGTTTGTTCTTGTTGTTGCCCCATATGTCGTGCGTATGACCCATACAGTATACGCGTACATGGAGTGCACCGCGGTGTGCACTGGAGGCGCTGTCAAGATGACTTCCCAGTTACCTGGACATCCGGACGCAGGAATTGGGGTTACAGGGGTAATCGTGGTTGTTGCGGTAGCTGCACCCACTTGAGTTACCTTGGTATGCGCGCTAGGACCACATGTTGACTTTTCGGTGGTTACATCTTCCTGACCGGAACCTGTATCCGTCACGTTTGTGGTAACAGTGGGCTGTGGCGTCTGTGCCTCCGCTCCTGACTTAGTTGTTGAGGATCCTCCTGTACCGGATGCTCCACCCTCTGGTGGTAATGATAGCTCTGCCTGGGGTGACACGGATGCTGATGGTACGGCGTCCCCTGCTGTTGTATCTGCTCTTCCTTGTTGTGGTGGTGTCCCTGTTCCCTTTGGCCCCTGTGACAACTGAGTTCCTTTTTCTTTCCCTGAAGTTTTCGACGTGGACTCCTGCTCTGTCTTCTTCTCTCTCGCCGCTGCAAATAAAGCCAGGAAGTAAAAATGACAACATGATACAAAAAAAGGACACAAGTGGTACAGAAAGAAGGGGCCGGGACGGTTCGATCAGGTAGCGGCAGGGTAGATCGGCTGCATGGGTCGAGGTGCACTGCGATGGACTGGGTCAGGCGGCCGCAAGCGTACGGTGAGGTGGACTGCGTACTCGGTGGACTGGCGTAGATGGTAGCAGTACAACTTTTATTTGTTGTGGCCGTCATCTCGGGCGCTGCATCCGGCGACCCGCTGCATCCCTCGTCCGTTGCCTCGTCGCCGCTATCGCTGCCGTCTTGACCCCTGTGCTCGGCTCAAGCGAAGTGTTGCTGTGCTGTTGCGCACCGTTGCGTGGTTGTGGCGGCATCCATATTCGGCAGTATGGGTATACGTACGATCCGTGTTCGGCCGTGTATTCGTATTCGTGCTGCTGCCCATCGGTCTTACCTATCGGTACGTGGGGTGATGATGATGTTGCCGGCGATGCTGCAGCCTGTGTTGTTGCAGGTGCGTCCGAGGCTTCGGCGGGAGAGTCATGATTTGGGGATGTAGCATGTGCCCTCGCCGGTTGCATGAGCTCCTGCGGCACCTTCCGAACCAATACCTTGATGTCTGGGCCTAAGTGCGTTATAACTTCTGTGCTCACGGTGTCCACCTGTAGCTTGTCATCCATTGTATTTGTACCCTTTGTTCCGCTTACGAGTGCCCTTAATGGTTTCTTACATGTGCTTTGTATTGCGGGCCCTGCAAATTTTTCAGTCAAGCTCTGGTTGTCCTCTAACCATTTCTTAATCATGTTTTCCATGTCGAATTCCTGTATTTTTATTTGTGTAAACACTCCCTTGCGGCACTTGCCTTGCTTAATTAATCCACCCATAGCTGTGTCCATCGCTGTCACAGGGTACCATGCATAATGTATGCCCATGTCACTTTTGCATGGAGATTTCAGCAATATGTACATAAATATATTTACTATGGCGCACCTTATACGTGCCTGTAACGCTGCATTCTTAGGGTCGGTATGGTCCGTCCTGACGGACTTCGAACCCCACCCATTCATGAAATATAATGCTCCTGTCATGAGTGTGCACATAATTCTGTCCCCCACGTTAGCTACGATCGGTCTGTTTCCCTTTGGCGGATATGTGTAACCCCTGTTTGAACAATTAGATGCATAGCTGTCTAGGTTCTCATCCTCCATATATCCCACAAATTCGTCGAGTAGCGCTGTTACATCTTGCCCTAGGAATTCCTGTATTATACATAAGGAATATATATCTTTCTGCATAATTTGCCACTGCACCGCTCTCTTCCATACTCATATGTGCCCTTGCCGTGGTGCGTACTGCGCGTACGGTATGTGCGCATTGTATTATTAATAGGGAATTAGTGCACGGTCGCATTCGTACAATGTATATAGAGGCATGTATACATACTATCATGTATATAGGCGGTTATAATTACACAACGCCCCCCGATGTTATACTTAATAAATTACCGTATATTGCTCCTTGTTACGAACTAGACCCCTATCCTTCACATACTTGGCCAATATATGCCCTAACTGTTCCGCCATTTTCCCCGAATATCATAACGTGGACATCTGAATTACCCTTGAATCACTATAACGTGGTGCGTAGGTGGCAACAGTGCATCGCGCAGAACTTGTTGTGCACGCTATAAATTACTCCGTATCCCTTACGCATTAGCATCCTGCGCAATATAACTGCACCATGCACAAGAAAAGAAGGGGTATGTGTCCTGTTATATAACCTATGCACACATATACAATCCTTATAGTTACACTAACAATTGGGAGCATCGCAAGCGAAAATAATGAATAACAAGGAAATTAAGAAGATAAATAACAAATAAATAAAACAAATAAAAAAAAGAAAAAAAAAGAAAAGACAAACAAAAAAAGAAGAGCAAACGAACAACATATTCCTACAAATTCATAACAACATCCTCTACACAATTGAGAGCAGGCTCTCTTGTCTCTCGTCCAAACATGAACAATCTCCCCAAGTAAAGTACCAAAAAGGAAAAAAGAATAGAAACGAAAAAACAGGAAAAACACTACACACAACACATCCAGAATACACCCCTCGCCCCCCTTTCTATACCCGTCTCCACTAAACGCCTGTCACACACACTGTGTCTCTCTGTGCGCGTACACTAAACCCCTTGTACACTAAAACCGCAGTATAACAACAACATCAACTGGTTCTGCCGTCGTTGCTGCCTTGCGCCCGGCGTTGTGCCCGCCCACGTAATATGTGTGTGCCTGCGCTCCCCGTCGCTCTCTTCCCGCGCGTTTCGCGCTCTCTGCTACGTCTCTGTGGATGCGTCACTCGAACCGCGTCCTCGTACACGAAATGTCTCCCAGCAACGTGGTCGCGTGTACGACGGTCCCGTTATGAAGAGAATATGCACAGAATGTGGGTATGATATTGAGAAACCTGTAGTGAGAGTAATAAATGGAGAAATGGCAGAATGGTTAGTGCGGGAAGGAAGACTAATGGACAAAATTGGACACATGGAGGGCAGTATGCCCTGTGAGCAGGATTGGAAGGAGTATATAGCAAGTAAGGGTGTTACAGAAAAAGTCAAGGACATTAGCAAGAAGCTGCCTGAGGTAAAAGCAAACGGAGGAAAAAGTAAGGACGGAGACGAAGACAGCTTTTGCAGAGGTTACAAAGATAGTGGACCAGAAAATTAAGGAAAAGGAGGATGAGGAAAGGGCAGGTAAGGATAAGAATAATAAGAACACTAAGAATACACATAATCCGAATACGTTTCGCACGAAGACACCCAGTACGAATATACGGCGCCACGACCCCCTACGCACGCATACGTATGCCACCACCACCACAACAACACGCACACGCGGGAAGAACATCACGGCACACGGCTTCGTTGAGCCGGGAACAGCGTCCACGACTACCACGAGTGTAAACGCGGTGTGTGTGTAGCGGCGGCCACTACGGCCACTGTAGCGGCAGCTACCGTATACGAGTGTGGCGAGCGTACCATTCGCACTGGCCGTCACGACGGCAGCGGTAGCGGCGGCGACCAGTGTGGAGCGTAGAGTGTAACGAATTTATGCATATACAGGTATTATATTTGAATAGTTTGTTACAGAAGCTCTACCGAAAACAAGAAAAAATAAGAAGTGGTGAATACGTTGTTCATGTGACAAACTCTGCCACAATATTTGTTTCTATGACGCATGTCGTCGTCAGAGATTCTGCAAATTCCCCTTAAACACCTGTTTTATTATCGTACTCAGATAGCCTTACCACTTCCTGTTGTTTAGTGGTTATAGATTTCTCGTTCAAGATATATTAGAGAATGTGTCTGTTATTATCACAAAAAGAAAAAAAGAGAAAGAAATGATCTTACAGCAGAACAATCTGTACTGTTGCTCATATATAGATGCTTAGATATTACATGAGCCCCTATATACCATGTAAGAACAA
This sequence comes from Plasmodium fragile, assembly GCF_000956335.1. NCBI lineage: Eukaryota > Apicomplexa > Aconoidasida > Haemosporida > Plasmodiidae > Plasmodium > Plasmodium fragile. The sequence continues at coordinate 143,020 of NW_012192635.1, read as the reverse complement.
TGGAAAAACGAAGGTACTTGAACTCAGTAACAAATTTGCTATGTCAGCAACTTCCAGCACATGCTCTACTCATGAGTATTCATTTAACAAATCAATGTAATATGTGCTTCATTCGTATTCTGTATATTATTATTTTCTACATTCATATTCTTCACCCTACTATTTTGAATTATTTGAACGCTTCACCTATTGTTACTGTATGATGAACATTTTATTAAAAACTATTCTAAGTAGTATACCGTCGTTCTACACATTAGAAAATTATTCAGTACACCTTAAACGTTGAACCTGCGCAGTAGCAAATTACTAGTCCTGAAAAGACCTAACAACAACATCGCAACCGGTCCTTGTGCGTACATTTGTTCCTTTCGTCCTTAAAAGTACTATGAATTGGAAACAATTTGCCAACTCTTTCCCTATTAGGCAAATTCCAGACCTTACATTTTGGGGAATCCATTTATTGCTACGCAGCATTTGGCTAATTGTACACAACTTATTTCTTTTGTAATTTGCGTCCTTGCGGGCCCAGACATATACTACTACTATCTTCTTGCGCGATTAGTACGCTGGTGTGTATACATTTACATATACATATATGCTGTATATATTCATTTCGGGCAGGCAGGTACTGTACGCGCTACTGCTTTCTTCTTTCCCCATTGCCACATTTCCGTCCAGTTGTTTTGTTTCCCATTGTATTACGAAGGCATCATGTGACCCCCATGATAAACAACGAGTACATATACAAAGTTAGTTATAAATATATATAACACGTTCGACAACCCACAAACGGTCTCCTTGCTTTTACACATACATCTGCCACAAAATATATTTGGCATTTATTCCATATGTGTTCGTTCAATATATTACACTTCAGTTCGTCGTTCTTACTGTGCGCATGACTCCGCGCATCCCTTTTTTTCTTTTTTCCTTTTGCATCACACATATTAAAAATATTGCACTTCCTGTAAAATTGACGATTACTTTTTCTTTGCCTTTATCCTTCTTTTTCATTTTCGTAAAAAAGCGAAAAGAACAAAACAGAGCGCTAGGAACAACGATTCCTTTGTTCATGGTATTTTTCGCTTCCGGAACATGGCGCCCTTTGCACATCTTCAGTTCATCATTCAGTAAGTGAAAAAGGGGTGCGTATAAAAAAGCAGGAAAATAATACAGAAGAAAATAAAGCGCATATCAGTAAAGGTGCATATAAAATAAAACAGTACGTGTACACATTTATTTCAAAGTGCACTATTACGTAAATCACATATGAAATTTAAAATAAATATTGGATGATGCGCCCGAATACATGTGCAATTGCTTCTGCGCCTTCAATGAGAATTTTTTTGTTTTGTTAGCTTCTAGTAAAAACCATTAATAATAATTGACTATGCATTTGTGCATATGGTAATATTAAGAAATGAAGAACAATACATCTTTTGCCCTTTTGTTTTCACATTCTTCCTTTTCTTCTTTTTTTTTTTTTTAATCAATACATCTATTTAAAGATTAAAAAAAGGACATAAACGCAAAATTAAACACAGAAAATATATTCTAAGTTAGGAAATATCATTCATGTAAGAATTTTCTTCCTTCATCTAAACTATATACGCACCCCCCGCAAAGCATTACATTATCTTACCTACATTTAGAACATTCATTTCAGTACAAATAAAACAAAAAAAAAAAAAAAATATTCACTCTTGACGAAGTGCATATATTTCTTTTTTTTTTTTTTTTTTTTCTTTTTCCTTGTTTCACTTGTACCTATTCTTACATACCTACGCCTACACATATTGTTGTACGTTCCCTGTGACCTTTACACTTCTGCCAAATTTTTCTAAAAAACCATTTTTGTGAGATTGGCCTACGGAATTAGAAAGAGAGAGAGGTGTCCCACAGAAATGCAATCTGGCAAAGCCATTATTTCCATCTGGCTTCTTCCCTTCCTCCTTTGGGCGCGGGAATACACCAAAAATGTAAGTTGAACCAAATTCACATATGTGTGTTAACACCTTGTAGTGCCCTTGCACCGGCCTACGTCCTCAGCAAGAACGGGAGTGTGCCTACGACAGCGACTGCTTCGACCGCACCCGGTGTACTGATTATGCCCATTGCTACCATTTCAAGAGACAACGTCGATTGCCTAGCGCGTGTGTGTGTTCAGGCAGGTCTCGCTGTATAATGGTACACCTTGCACGTATCCCATTGCATCACGCGCAATCGCTCCTCTTGCTTTCTTATCCATGTGTGTATAAGCGTGCATACCTTGCGTCTCACACGGGCTTCCATATGCGGGCACTCAGTTTATAACCTGTTAGAGGATGCGTCTACAAAATGACCTTCGGCATACAAACAGACATGCACACGCGCAACGCTTTCATGAATGCCCTATGGTGTACTCATTATATCATTCCAGTTTCCTACATGTCATCCTTTCCTAATGCCTCACGTACCCCCTTTCTCAGGGTGCCCTTCACTGCAATGAACACAACCACGGCGTGCACACACAACAACTCAGCCTAAGGGCTGGTAGAATGCTGTTTGAACATGCCTCCCTCCAGAAGAATATCGACGTCAGTACTACGTCCCTCGGGAGTCTTGACAGCATCTTTAACAGCAACAATCCTGGAAACACAGACAGAATCTACAACAGCGCCACAGGAGCCTTCGGTAATGACTTCGAAAGCTCTATAGGTACTATCAGCACAAATGATCCCAAAAGTGTAGCATCCTCCATAAGCACCTTTCACGTGGACACAAGTAGCAAAGGAAGCCATGAGGATGTAGCCTCCAATAATCAATCTACCATAGGTGACTCCATCCTATTCGATATTCCTGATAATAACAGCGTCAGCAGTCATAACTCAGGTTCTACAGCATGGAGTACGGCGACAGGTTCGAGCACAGCCTCCGGAAGCACTACCTCGCACAGTTTCCACAAAAGGAAAAGACCCAAATACTACGACGGCTCATATGAAGATTTACAAACCGTAGAAGAAAGAGAACAAATGCAGAGAGCCAAGGAAATGGCACAGAGGAAAAAAATTCTGGATGAATCTAATTACGATCTCGAAAATGTCGGAAACAATTTCAAAGGACACTTGAACAAATATGACATACAAAATAAAGATAAAAACAATTACGAATTTAACAGTGAAAAATCCCTAGATTCAAGATTAAAGGAAAAGAACGACGCAGAACACAAATCACGTAAGGACCGCAAGAAACGTTCTAGGAAAAGTAGAAAATCTAAACGCACAGCAGAAAGCGAAGCCGAAAGCGAAAGTGACTCCTCCTCATACCTCTCTAATGACACAATCGATCAATCAGATGAATCTATTTTTGGAGTTAACCAACGTGATACACTGCTAAAAAAAATAAGAGAATGTAGTCCAGAAGACAGAGAAAAAATGAGAAAAATTTTGAAAAAACTTAAAAAACATAGAAAAAATACAAAATTGGAAGATTTAGAGCATGCACTAAGTTATGAATTAGAGGGATTCACGACACATTCAAATACTGATGATGATGCAAGCAGTACCATTACTAGCAGCACTTCTGGTACTATACCTGACAGTGTAAGTGACTCGTCCCCATTTGTAGGAAGACGACAAAGCGCAAAGAAACGGTCCAAGGAAAACCCCGGGAATGACATCAAAGAACTCAGATCATACATCGACCAAACCATGGATGGGAATAATGCCGAAGTTGCCCACTTGCTAGTTAACAAAATTGAAAAATACAAAGAGAAAGTCACCAAACTGAAAGAGAAAAACATGCAGGACGTGAACTACATGAACATGAAACACAAGCACAAATTGAAGAAGTTCCTCTACTTCGTCCCACTTATTACCCTCGCCACGATTGTCGTGGTAGGTTTACTTGTCGCTTCCATCTGGAACGCACCAGGTCTTATTGGTTACATTATTGCTGCGCTGGCTTTCGTCTTTGGATCCCTCATATGCTATGGAATTATGGGAAAAGTCATGTTCAATTCTGCCCTGGGCATGATTGATGGCCTATGGGGCGCACACCCGTATATGGCTGTGGATTACATCATAATCTGAAGAACAAAATTCATGTAGTAAATGAATGAACTGAAAGTTCTCCCCCTGAAGTAGCAAGCCGCTCGCGAGCCCAATGACAAGATGTCATCATGTGCCCCGTCCGCTATTACACCCCTCCTATAATGCACGATACGATGCCATAAATGAGAACAATACCCTACTAAGACACCAGACTTGCTACATATGCGACAGGAAAAGCATTTACGATACGTGTTCATCCTAAGTACAACGTTCCAATGTGACACCAAACACGATTATATTAAAAAAAAAGTTACGCCAACACTAATGTCTAATATATATAATCATCATAAAAAAAACAGTGCCCTTGTACAATACCATGGGTATACACACTGTACTCCTAAATGTACAAAAACATCATGCCCATATTTTATCTCATTGTAAGCATAAGATATAAATCGTCCCATAATACTACATGATGATCTGTTCTTTTTTTTTTTTTTTTTTTTTTTTTCTTCAAAAATGTATTTCGCTAATACATTGAGCCACTTTGCAACATAACGAAAAAAAAAAGAAAAGAAAAAAAAAAAAAGAGTTCTGAACTATAAAACGATACATGCAGCCAATTAACTTTTACAACGGAAACTTATTAATGCACTAAACCCGTGTCACCAAATTACTCGTCTGCTTTGGCTTCGTAGTTTCATGTAATATATACGCTTGCTGTCATGTCCTTACAAATTAGCCAAACCAATTCATTCATTTATGCTAAAATGAGTATTTCTAGCGACATGATCCTGTCGTACCACCATTGAAGAAGTTCTGCACGTGTTACATAGGAGGACAAAAAGTTTACCCGGTGGCAACCGCGCGAAAGAACCGACTCTGCGGCCGAATAAGTGCATCAGTCATTTCCCGGCGTTCCTACGTTTGCGTCTCCTTTTTTTTTTCCTATCCTATGAAGCCGTTTCTGCTCATTGGGACATCACTTCGCACCTTCTCCAGGAGTGCTAATAAGGGGGCCAATGCAGCAGCCCTTCCTTCGGGCAATTTACTCCACAAATTATATATCAACTCCATGGAATCTCCCATCCTACGGGCAGAAAAACGCCAATGCAGTTGCCTCAACTGCTAAATTCGAAAATGATAAGTCCCTACATGTAGCCACACATCATTATTTACTCCTCTGCATAGCGATGGCACCCCTCATAATCTGTTGAGGAGAATCATGTTCCTCGTCCTATAAAACTTCAAATTTAAAAACAGCAAATGCATCCATTTGCTTTGGATACTCTTCATTTTCTTCTTCCACAATTCTAATTCATCAAATATAAATTTAATAAAAACTTCATGTTCACACATCCCATTATCAATAAAAGGGTAAATTTTGTTAAACTCAAGTTTTTCAGTTTTTATTGTTTCTTCCTTCATTTGGTAATACACCTTGGACCATATATTCATTTTAGACTCTTTCGGGACGCGGTAGGAATTGGCAATTTTTTCGCAAAAAACCCATATTTTTTCTTCCCTGTAAAAACATTTGTTCCTCATGATGTTGTACACACTATTCCATATACTATACATTAGGTCAGAACTGATAAGACCATTCAGAGTTTTTATTTTTATAATTAACTCTCCTTCATCCAGGTCTTTCCATGTGTGTAAATCTTCTACGATTACTGCTTGTGTGCCTACCTTCCGTTTCACTCCTCCCACTTCACTCTTCCTAATAACATTTTCCTCATTGTTCACTTGTCCATTTTCTGTATAAAATAAATTGTCCATGTTCTGTGCCTCCTTATTTGTTTTCTTCATTTTCTTATTTGTTTTCTTCTTCAACATGATGTTCTTAATTTTGAATAAAAACCCTGACAGTTTCTTGCGGCGGGGGTACCTCCTCGTCAAAGATCCCCATCCAGGGCAGCTCCGAGTACTGGACTAGCTTCCGTCCCCCATGTTTGAGTCCCAATCCGGAAAATGACCCTACGGGGGGGGGGCAGATGTGCTCCTTATAAATATGTGAACACACAATGCCTAACTCGTCCATCCATGTATACTCACATGAACACATAACCACATTAAATGCAAAGCCAAAAAAAAACAAAAAGAGAAAAAAAAAAAGATACGTGACAAATGTTTCAATTGACTCACTTTACCTGCACACAAACAAATAACAGAACAAAGACCACAATCCTCGAAGGTCCCAAAAATAACATCCTTAGAACATTTTTACTCTCCGTTGCTGCTTCCTCTGTACGAGTACCACAACAAATGGCTGCCTGTTTTTTCTTTCCCGATTGCGTCATACTTGGTGTACTGAAAAAATATCTCATGTACATGTCCACAATTTTGAGTGCTTACCTCATACCCGCGTCAAAAGGGGATGCACACGCGAGAAAAAAAAGACAAAAAAAAAAAAAAAAAAAAGCAAACACGCGTAACA
>NW_012192635.1:128438-136449 GCF_000956335.1 Plasmodium fragile | reverse complement strand
AAAAAAAAAAAAAAAAAAAAAAAAAAAAAAAAAGCAAACACGCGTAACAGAAACGAGGCAAAGCAGCACTCCGCTTATGACAACCACGTCGTCACAGCTGTGTATACTTATATATGTATACAACTTTACAAATATGCATAACTGCCCTGTGGCATTGCCACAGCGACAACAAAAAAAAAACAGGCAGATGAACGCTGCACTAAGTTAAACGGGGGTAGAACACTTAACAGATTTACACAAAAAAAAAAAAGAAAAGAAAGAACAAATACATAACGCGTGAAAACAGCGATGATTTGAAACTCGGGGCAGGGGGGAGGTTCTTCTTATTTTCTTCTCTTCCTTTTTTTTATATTGTTCTGTGCTTCACTGTCACTGCCGTAAATTGCATTCTTCACATGTCTGTGTCAAGTGTGGCCTTGCAGTGTATTGCTTCGCCTTAAGTTATTATTTGGCCCTCTATGTGGTGTTTTACAACACTGTTAACTCAGCCTTTTTGTTCTAATCTGGGCAAAAGCTATATTATATATTCTTGCTCGTCCGTCCTGCCTTGTTTATTCTGTGGTTTGGCAACCTTCCGCTAGAGCATTACACACGCATATATAAAAAAGAAAAAAAAAAAAAAAAAAAAAAAATTTTATTCATCACTCATGATTATCGCACATTTTATCCTTTATTTTGAAAACAAAATAATAATAAATAAAAACATAACATCGCCATATCGATACGTCCCTAATGTGGTTGCATGTGCTGTTGTAATTCTAACGCTTCTGTAACATGAACCTTTTTTTTTTATTTTTGTTTCTTCCTTATATTATGACTGCACGACACAAATCGTTAAACGTTGTCGCTTTAATCGGTGTGCGCCACCAATACCGTGCAACCGAGAATTTCAAAAAGGAGAAACTTTCACAAAAAAAATAGTAACCCGTGTAATGACCTCCTTAATGCATGTTGCAGAACATTAGCCCCATCCAACACGCACATATAAAGTAAGCATGAACATGTATATATTTTGTTCTACTGTTTATATATCTTTTCGTATGTGCCACTTAACCAATTAAGAGAGTTGAACTCTTCCAAAGATTCTTACCCCACCCGTACCCATCACTCTGCCTTAACGTACTTTTTACTTTTTCCGTTGACTTAATCAAAATGGGGTGTATTTGTATGACTCCCGCTGCCTACTACGTGCCCCCCTTCCCTTTACCACCTTCAGCAGTATTTAATTTGTCACTAAAATGCCTACGCTAACTTCCCCTTGTTGTATACTTTGCGAGCGGGTTCAGAAAACCATCCGCTCTATCGTTTTGGCGCACTCTCGGTGTACTTGCTGACATGTTCATATGAATCGTTCGTTATGTATTCAATCTAACGCGCCGTGGTGTGTACGTATGCATGAACCCTTGTTTAGGCAGCTTCCCCCCGCATGCCTTCCAACGTTTTGGCAAATTTCTCTGAACATACTACACGCACACGATCGTGCCTATATGTTTGTCCGCTTCCCCCCCTCAAAATGCGCCACACACATACTGCTCACATTTGCGCGTATGATTATCCCCTCCCAAGGGTGCCAAGACGCATGTGTTGTATACACATGTATGCTTGCTCCTACATAGAACATGCACCGCTGAGTGCAAAGGCACATTGCGGCTCTTCGGCCAATCACCCAGCAGAGCCAAATAACGCACACAACATCTCCAGTGCACGGCCTACAAAATATAGCCAATTTAACTGCATACCCAGCTGTTCAGTTTTCAAAAAAAAAAAAAAAAAAAAAAAAATTAAAACATAGCCATTAAACTACAACATCAATAACTAAAGTGAATATTTTTCCACTACCCAATGTAGCTGACAATTCATGTAAACCTGCCTTCCTCCGCCCGGTCTATTCGCACATTTCTGTACTGACCTCCTGGGAAAGGCAAAAAGGACGCGGGCTATCACTGGGGAACGTGGACAAGTCCACACATGGATACAATTCAAAATGAATTACTTCAACTTTCATTCTTTTACATCCAATGTGTGTACGAACAACACGAAAAGGACTAGATCAATTAGCTAAAAAAAAAAAAAAAACAGAAAAACACCACGCAACGGATGTATAAGAATGAGGAGGACACCCCAACCAAGCCACACAAAAATTAAACACCTTCCCCTATACCACACGTTTGTTAACGTTTTGAATTCATCTCTATTCCAATTTAAGCTTCTATATCAACATATGACCTCTTGTTTCATTAACAAAAACCTTCAGATGCTCAAATATAACGGATGACCTTATAAGCATGTACAACAGCAAAAGCGTCTTGTCACCAGGGGGAAAGGCACTAGAATATTCTTTGCCCTCTCCTAAAGTGGGAAGCACACTGAGAGTTTAAAAATATTTCCCATTCGCAATTTCACACTCTGACCCTCTTCTAGAAAACTGCTGAAAATTTTCTCCGCTGTACCTGCAAAAAATTATCGGTTCACCTCTTGGCTCCACTTCGTTGCATCGAATAACGGAAAAGGCGCCGTTGACTGAGGAATGTTAATCTGCTTTCAAGTGGAAATTTCATTTGAAAAAGCAATTAACAAATGAGTAAAGAAGCACTCGAGCATGTGCCTTCTTAAATACGACCCTTTTTTCTCTAATGTGATGAAAAACTAAATGAAAAGGGCAAGGGGTAAAGGATAACCCCAGGCTTAATGAATAATGCCTCCTCAGGAGGAACCCTCTCGCCCATAAATCATTTTATCCTTTTTTTCCCCCCCGTTTACATTTTCTCGTGATCTTCTTATGAAAAACGCTCCACCATTCAGATATGTGTATACAACTGTACATATGTCTGGTGAGTCCTTTCTACCCGTTGTCTTGACCGTGTGATTGTTCCGTCGCTCCGTGTATGCGTTCATACGAAGCGTCAATTTTACTCGCATCAAGGCCACTCTGCGTACTGTCATACGAAGCGTCAATTCTACTCCCACTGAGGCCACTCTGCGTACTGTTAAACAAGCTATCAGTTGTACTCGCATCAACACCACTATAGGTGCTGTCAAACAAACCGCCAATTCTACTCGCATCAAGGCCACTATAGGTGCTGTCAAACAAGCTATCAATTCTACTCTCCCCCAAACATTCATTTCCTCTCTCACACATGACGCTATCGCCACTTGCGTACAAATTGCTGTCTGCACTACCATACATGGTGCTGTCCCTTCTATCGCCCACTATTACATTACTGCTGTCGTACCGGTCTGCATAACTTATGTCTTCTTCGCTGCTACCCGTACTATCATACTCCCCATAACCCACTCTGCCGTACCTCCTAACACCCGCGCCAGGTGCCGCCGTGCCGGAGTATGCCCCATTTAAGAACCTGTTCTTGTACCGCAGAAAAACCTTAACCATCTTTTTGCGCCAATAATTGTCTATTTTCAGCCTGCGCATGTTCCACACATTCCGGGTTCTATTTATATAGCTAAGGAATCTAATCCTAGCAGATGGACCTCGGTTCAAAAACATGTAAAAATGCTTATGGTGCCTTTTCTCAAAGCGAAGAAAAAGAGAAGTCATACATCTATGCACCCTCATCCAAACTTCCATCCTGACCTCCTCTGGAATATGAAATCCTCTAACTAAATCATCGCAAAATAACTTTGCTCTTTCTTGCATCTTAATATACTTCTTCCTCTCAAGCCTATGTACATTACTCCATAGAATAAACATATCCCTAACGCTAACTTGACTCCCTAACCCTTCAAGCCGCTTATTGATGTCGTCCTCGGACAGTTCCTCGATCAAATCAGCATCTGTGCAACCATAAGGGCATATATCATACGAACTTCTAGGTCTGTATTTCCCTCTGCTCATCCACTTTTCCCTCATCCACATTTGGTTAAAACGTTCATCCATATCATCCCATTCGCTAGACATGTAATTAGACTCTTCCCACGCTCGTTCGTTTTCCATTTCTTCCATATTTACCTTGGACCGTACCCTTTCCTGCATTGTATAGACCTCACCAAGAACCCTGCCCATTCCTCTCCCCCTCCTGTGGCCTTCTTCGTTCATCAGCTTCGTCTGCAATGTGGTTTGAAATTACGAAAATGTGAACAGCTCCCCGACTGCGCTCTAAGCTATTTATTATGTTCACGATAAGCGGGGAATAGAAAAACAAAAGAAATCGCCACACGGTAGGAGCGGCACACCGTAAAGGTGCTACACCAAGTTCACCTACCAGAGGCACACATAACAGAAGAAGCAAAACGAAAGCATTAATCACCCTGAAAAGTCTAAAACCACCTGTAGCGGCCTTTTTGTCCTTTCCTGGAAAAGTGACAAAACGGGCTTCTCCACTCTTCCAATTCCACCCCCGGAAATTTTTAGCGCTCAGGCAAATCAGTCCATGGCATGTTTCCATAATGAAATCCTGAACAAAGGAAAAAAGGTAAAAAGGGGTGTTGCCCAGGGCTGCACCTCGGGCAGGTAGCAACCCACATGCGCATATGTACACACGCGAGTGACGCTTGCTCCTCCCATAATAGCTCGCACGCGTGCACACCGTTAAAGAGTAACCCACCTGGCAATACAACAGCACACCAAAAAGGGGCCAAATTTACGCCCCTGCGAATAAAAATTCGCCCCAAAAATATATCCGACGAGAGGTGCGACAACGGATAAGACCCTTCCTAAGAAGCAAAATGCCAAAACACCTGCAACAACGCGTCACCGCAAAATATGGAACAAAAAACTAGAAAAATCCCTAATAGTTTTTTTTTTTTTTTTTTTTTTTTTTTCACAAAAAGAGAATCTATGTTTCTATTTTTCTATTGCGAGAGGCTCCTTTTTTTAAATATATAAAAAAAAAACACACACACACACACAATAAAAAGCAACACAGTACAACCAAATAAAAACAAGCAACACATATAATAGGGCAGAACAAACCAGTTTAGCCCCGCAGCATAGAACAGAATAGCAGTTCAATCCCCCCACAAAAGTATTCGACAACTTTTGCCCTTTCACGATAAAACTGCCAAGAGGAAAGCTAATGAACAAAAAAAAAAAAAAAATTAATAAAAAAAAAATATGCAATAACAACTGTGCGTGTAAGCAGGACTTCCCGCGTATGCATTCATCGGAAGATTAGTTCACTCTTACGTACAACCGCATCATTAATTGTTCCTTATTTGCATATCGTTCTATGCCACCCAAATGACACATATAGCAGTGTGTATTTCTAAGCGCAGTTTCACCACAATGCGGGTACAATTTACCTAATCTACAAATCGGTAGGGTTGTAAAAAAAGAAAGAAAAAAAAAATTATTCCAACAACTAATATGTTGACTCGACTAGTCGCTTTACGAAACCCCCCTTATCCAAATGTAACTCTACAATTCTGATCGACCATTTCTACGTACAGGTGAAGGCATCACTTGTGTAATTCGTTGGGGACCCTTCAGCGCGCCTTCTTCATTTCCGTCATTCTACGTACCAGACGTTGCTCAAAATGGGGCAACAAATACATCCTAATCAAATAACCATTTTTTTTTTTTTTTTTCCGTCTGGAAAAACTGTAACACGGTGTAGAACGACAACGTTACCCCAAGCACACGTCACAAGAAAGGTTTTGAAAACCATAAGGAAGGGTATTAGCTACCCCAAAACACGGAACCTATTTCTACTAACCGTGTAAAAGCAGCTAGGCTCGTGTCACGTGCAGGTGTAATGTAACATCCCATAAGAATAAAATATTTCTAAAGTTGCTCAAAAAAAAAAAAAAAAAAAAAAATGGGGTGTAAAGAATTGCCCTTGAATTTCTCTCTCAAAAAAAAAAAATGCTATATATATAATAGAAAAAAAAAAAAAAAGAAAAAGAAAAAGAAAAAAGAAACATCTATATATACATATGCACACATATACATGCGGGTATAAAAGCGGATATATGAACGAGGAGTGAAATAAATATGCGAAACTGTAATCACATCGTAATAACAGCTGCACAAAAATATGTGCTCTCGCTTTGTAATTGCAGCTGATACAGGTGCTGATCCCCCGAAAGGGACTAAATCATCACTGACTTAAGCAAGGGGGGGGTGTGTGTCTGTTCGAAATGGCTCTCACCACCAAGTCATCTACCGCATGTATGAGAAAGGTCAAAACGAATGCAACATAAAAGTATACGATATATAGAACAAATCACAGAATCATTCGCGGGGAGTGATGATTAGAATGTGGTCTTGCCACTCGTCATCCACTGTCCATACACAGGTGCATAATCACGGAGGTAGGCACATACTCACCCCGTAACTTCACACTGTAGCTCAGCCAACCTGTGCCAGTGCGCATAATAACATTTCCTCTCGTAACGATGAGTCCAGGGAACTACTCAAACAACTCTCCAGTTCATTTTTTTTTTTTTTACGAAAGAGTTAAAACGAGTGTGGTGCCTATTCACACACATATACATATATATATATAGAAAGTACTATGCTTGTTCTCACATAAGATGATACACACACCATACAACACAATGGTCCTCGCAAAAAGGAAGCGACTCCACTAGTAAATTAACATGCCTATTTATAAATTCTCCATTGTATCTCTTGAGCTCACGCCATCTAAGAAGCGTTGGTATGCTTCCATCCTGGTGAAGATGTTGCTCTTCCAGTAGTTGTACATAATGTTTCTGAACTTGTTGCACTTGGCTTTATAATTACTTAAAAAGTCAACAAATCTGCATCTCTCGGTTCTTCCACGCTTCAAAAACGAGTGGGTATATTTCGCGAATCTTTTTTCATATCGTAAAAATACTCTATTCATAAATCGGTGGATCCTTAGCCATTCCTGTTTTTTAATTTCAAAAGGGATACCACAGGCATCAGCTAGGCAATCGCAGTAAGTCAGCAATATCGTCCTCATGCTATAAAACTTTCTCTTCTCATTATCATTTACATAATTCCATATGGTGTACATATCCTTTACATCTACAACAGAACCCAAATTGAACACCTTCTCATCTAGCTGTTCCTCAGATAACACTTCAGATAAATCTGAGATCTTACCATCATAAGAACTGGTATTGTTAAAAGGGCAAAAACTGTTTTCTACACAATCACATTCTGCTGCATCTTCACTAACCTTGTCACTAGCGCTGTCATATGGTTCATTCATACTTGCATCTAAATCATATGGGTCTGCAAATTTTAAATCAATTAATAAATCATCCGATGGATCATCCCCAAGGTCGAAAGAATCATCATCCATGAGGTCTTCATCTGGGTTCAGCATGTTGTCTTCCGCATTGTCACCCAACACATTCTCTACAGTGCCGTCTAACGTGTTCTTCACTGCATCTTCCATTCTATCATTCAAAGAGCGATCTGCACGCTCTTCCACATCATCATCATCCAACGTTTCTTCCAATGACTTTTCGAACCTTACGTCTGCACGATCGTTCAGCCTTCTTTCAATGTCGTCACCTAGAGTTCCCCGCACTGCGCCTTCCACAGTGTCCTCAGTTCGGTCATTCGCACGATTGTCCAACGAATGATCTGCAATATGACCCACAAGATCATCTGTCATATCCCCAGAACTGCCCCTAAGTCCTTTGCACGAAGTGCACCCACAGGACACACTCTCCGTGCACGACCTAAAATCATCGGACCTGTCGTCCGTCGAAATACCATTGGTGGGCAACTCGCCTCGGAGACAGTTACCTCTGGTACAGGACTCCCTACCTATACAATCGCTATCACAACTCCTCCTACTATTGTCATCACGCCTATCGCCTTCCTCACCTGACCTAAAATCATCTTCTCGGAGCAAATCGTCATCATCAGAAAAGGCGCTTCCAAATGATGATGGAAATATAGATGATATAAATTCGGAGAGGTTCCTGGCCTGGATGCGTCTTCCTACGTCTGAGTGTTCATCCTGCGAAACGGCGAAAAAAAAAAAAAAAAAAAAAAAAAAAAAAGGTGTGCGTATCCGGTATACCTATAAATGTCAACACCGCCTTCAACAAC
>NW_012192635.1:121640-125288 GCF_000956335.1 Plasmodium fragile | reverse complement strand
TCCTGGCCTGGATGCGTCTTCCTACGTCTGAGTGTGGTTTGCTCATTGGAATCAAAAAAAAAAAAAAAAAAAAAAAAAAAAAAAAAGGTGTGCGTATCCGGTATACCTATAAATGTCAACACCGCCTTCAACAACGCTCGGGCTAGCACTAAGCTAAACACTAAGCTGAACGGGACGCACAACAGTATGCAGAATCATACGCTGAAACTCGCGCAAAAAAAAAAAAAAAAAAAATTCACCGGGTCAACGAAAACTTACTTGTACTAAAATGTGCAACAACGCGAAGCAAACTAAGTTCGCATTCTTAAAAAACTTAAGCTTTCCCATGATGGTAGGGCTCTGTAGAGTTATTTCCCTTTTTGTCGTAAAGCTGCCGCTATACGTTTGGGTTGCTCGTTGGAGTCGCTCGTATGGGTCGCTGTGTAGGTCACTGTGTGAGCCACTTATCGCTTATCTTGTAGAAAGCAGGGCGTAAAAAAGCGGAAATACTAATTCGAATGTTTGATTATAAGAAAATACGAATAGTAAAACAATTATTACACAAACAAACTGTAGGGCTATGATACAATTACGTGTGGTTTATTTATTTATTATTTATTTTTTTTTTTTTTATAATTCTTTTCTATAATTCTTTTCTATAATTCCTTTCTAACATGTGAAGATGGGCTCTACATTTAGGCCAGCCAACAAAAAAAAAATATGCACCGTCATGTTAGTCGGTGTAGGGATGCTCTCCCCCTATATTCCTTCCTCAAGCATGTGCAAAAAAAAAAAAGCCACGTCGTGAAGAAGATCAAAAACGGTACAAACTCAATGCGGAATTAGCTACTACTTTAGCAGAAACGGCAGGGTAAAGCGGTTATCTAAGTCCACTAATCACTGAATAGAAAAAAAGGAACGGAAGAAGAACCCAAACCATACACTGTGCAGTGCATACATATTTATATTAGCATATGTCCCCTTATAATATAAAGCACCTACTGTTACTGTATACTACAATTAAGCGGTTCTGATTTTGCACTCCCCCCAGAGCACGAACTGTATCCCCCTATGCTAATTCGCCTGCACCCTACCCAACCCCCTTTTGGCCCTTTTCTCATTTTTCCTTTTCTTTCTTGCATTCCTTTGCCGCGCCTTTTTAAACTACCTACAAATAAAACAACGTCCCCTTTTTAGGTTATGTGCATCACCCCCGCATAACAGCACACTTTTACTATTTAATAATAAAGGGAAAAATAAATACAACGGCACTAATATGTATAAAAAAAAAAAAAAAATATAATAAAAAATAATAGTAATAATAAAACAAGAATAATAATAATATAATCCCAAGCAGTTGCATGTACATGTGTACTGACCCCTATATGTCCGCGACATCCGTCATTCTACAAGCGCGCACGCAGTGATGGCAACATCCGACGCGCGCAGCTCCTTGCGAGTTGATATCAAGTTGCAAAAAATGCAGAAAAAGTATCTTTTGAAAAAGGAAGAAAAAAAAAAAAAATTATCTCCGCAAATAAATCGTTCTTTTAATTGTCATATGTGTGTGCACATAATACGTATAATCAGTTCAAATAAAAAAAAAAAAAAAAAAAAAAAAAATAAAATAAAAAATTGTAAGAGAAGCTTTTTTTTCCCACGCACCCTCCAACGTGTGTTACTCTCCAGGTAGACAAAAACGAATATTCATGCTATGCTGGAGCGCGACAAATCATCTCCTCACCGTACCCACTCAGTACTGTATGCACATCTCGCAGGCCTTGCTCTGGTTCTTCTTCCAGTATGCCCTCAACACCTCGTCCATTTTTGCACTACAAAAATTATTCACCATCCTCCTGTATTCCTTCCACAAATGCTTGTAACTAATCAACCCATCAGTGAACTTCTTCGTCCTGCACCTACCATAACGAACAAACGCACTAAAGCTTTTTAGAAAATGCTTCTCTTTAAACAAAAAAAAATTCGTGGTCTTTTCATATAAATTCTTCATTTGTTCCTTCTTAAAATCCTCATCTACGTTATAATTGTAACACATGTTCTCCCAATGGGTAATCACATTTTCTTGCATGTTCAAATATTTTTTCCTTTCATTCGTGTGCACATAATAAAAAATGGAACTCATTTCTTCAGGATCCACATAATCACCTAGGTTAGAAATTTTGTCCCAGAATTCTCTTTCTGATAATTCCTGTGCCTGATTCATGTATTCATAGTAGGCCTCTCGGATGAATCTATTTCGTCTGGGTTCAATTTCGTCTTGCGCCTCCTCCAACGTTTCGTCTTCTTCTCCTTCTTCTTCATCTGATGATGATGCTGTCGCGGTGCCGTCCTCCCAACAGTTGGGCGAAAGGCCAACACTACTACAACCTTCGTCCGTAAAGTCACCACTTCCTCCTTCCCTCCTCTGGTTTCTAATAAAGCATTTGTTATATTTACACATGAGCATAAGCAAACGGTACATGTCCTGCCTTGAATTATCGTTCAGATTGTTCTGTGCTGGTAGTGCAGGGTCGAACAAATTTCCATTTTCTCCTGCCATGACGGGGCTTGTCCCCATTCCAGGGGTTGCTGTAGAAGAATTTGCGCAAGCTAATCGTCTTCCCTTTCGCTCTCTCCATTCTGTTCCGTGTCTATGGCGCTCTCCCTGCCTCGTGAAAATGGTACTCTGACAAGTGTGCGGGTAGGTGTATGCGTGTATATGTGCGTGTATATGTGCGTGTATATGTGCATGTATATATGAGCGTGTGGGTGGGTGGCAGGGGAACGTTTAAAAGGAATTATTACACCGTGAGTTACGCAACGACGTAATTTTGAGCAGTTGCGCCTTGCGTTTTTAAAAGCCACCCACTGCTACTCACAATCTCATCGAATGGACTTTACCTCCAGCGCCAAAAAGAACAATCCCATGAACACGATATTCAAAATGCGAAACAAAGAGGAGACACATCTGCTCATTCCTCTTCTGCTCCCTCGGTTCCCGTGCTCATTAGCCATTTCCACCAAATTATTCATTTCGCTAATTCTACACTGTGGGAAATTACTTCTAAAGAACGGCTCACCAGTACCACTTTGCATTACCACTGAACCGCTCAATTATGTTAGCTCCCCCTCAGTGCAGTAAAAAAAAAAAATAATAATAAACAAAATAAAATACAACAAAAGGATACACGAGTGTGCCTCGTATGTGGGGGAAGATATTATCGGTTTTGTTTTTCTCGTCCTCTCCCCCTATGCAGACACAAGCATATGTGTCTTATGCTGCTGTAGTGGCACCTATCGTTGCTGCAACGCACAGCATGTACAGGATGGGGGAAATCTTCCTCTCTGCTCAAGGGGACAACCAAAAAAAAAAAAAAAAAACAAATAAACTTAAAGTTAGCAAAGACGACAGGGGGAAAATAAACAGAACGGAGGCAACATCAATAGCTGCGACAGAACGAACAGATACAAGAAAAAAAAAAAAAAAAAAAAACAGGAAAAACAACAACTGATCAAATGACAAATCAGCGAACTGATTGAACAAATGCTGCTCTGTGAAGACCCAAACGACGACAGGACACTAAACCGCTAGCGATTAAAAATAAAAATATACTAAAACAAAGTGGACAACCATGCGAAAGAGGTATAACCACAGCGGTCTAAAAAAAA
>NW_012192635.1:110952-119131 GCF_000956335.1 Plasmodium fragile | reverse complement strand
ACTTTTATAAAAAATACTCGACAAAACAAGAACAGCAACGAATGAAATTTTATCCACGACATATATGTTGCCCCGTGAACGACAGCAAATCTGTTGTAAAGCGCGAATTGTTTTAGAAGTGAACCGCTTCTTTTTTTTTTCTTTTCGCCACTACTTTTTTTTGGCCCTATTTTTTATTTTTTCT
The DNA here is from genome assembly GCF_000956335.1 of Plasmodium fragile. Lineage (NCBI taxonomy): Eukaryota > Apicomplexa > Aconoidasida > Haemosporida > Plasmodiidae > Plasmodium > Plasmodium fragile. Next base: position 118,947 of record NW_012192635.1, on the reverse strand, counting down.
CTCGAATTTGCATAATTCCTATATTTCTTTCCTTTATCCCATTTTTGACAATTTTTTTTTTTTTTTTTTCTTAATAACGAGAAGGAACTCCTTTTGCTTCCTTTCGCATATTGAACAATTAGTCCCAGGGAGAGAAAAAACAAATGCAAAGTACAAATTTTCACGAATGAAACATTTTCCCACGTTAACTAGTCCGAGGGGACTATGAAAAATTGTGCTAACCTCCACTTTCCCTGTGGAAGGGCAGTAACCACCGTTTTGTGCAGAAAAAAGGATAGAGGACGAAATAGCCCCAACCGTGGTAATCGACCCCCCCAGGAATATTTCCCTTTTTTTTCACCCCCTTTGTCCACGTAATTCTAATGCATATATTACCGCCCTGGTCAGGCAAGTCCCATTCTGGCGATGGTGTGTCTCGGGAAGAAGTCTACTCGTAATTAGCATCACCAGAATGGGAAAAAGAAATAAACTGCTGCCGTCCACACAGTTAGAGATTCGATTATGTGTCAACCAATGCTGACCCAATGGAGTTAAAATAAATTAAAAAAAAAAAAAAAAAAAAAAAAAAAAAAAAACTGCAAACGGTGAAGTATTCTGTCTCCATCTTAGTTATGCTCATGTGCTTCATGCATCGAAGCGAGTGGGTAGCGACAACCAGGTCACCTAAATGATGTTCAATCCATCTTCCTGCACTGCGATCTCTCTCATACACGAATGGCGAATGTCTAATGGGCAGTCATTATGGTTTTATTTGGCTAAGGTCCCAACTTGGAAGCGTCATGGGGAAGGTGCAAAAAAAAAAAAAAACATACCGTCACGCCTCTTCATCACGCCACTCCATCACGCTGCAACGACACACCACCCGATGAATCCCCTTTCACCGTCGAGTTTAACATAGCCATGCAGATTTTGTTTACGCCCCTGCGGAAGTCTCTCCAGGAACGTATCGTCTGATCAATGAACTCTAGAAAGAGCCCCTTCGGACTTGGCCCCTGGTCCAGGAAGTTGTATAGCGCCTTGTGTAATTTCCTTTCCTGGTAAAACATCTCATCCTTCATGTAGTAGTAAATCGTAGTCCACAATTTAGTCTTTGTCTTTTTTGAAACATTATAAGTGGAAGAAAGGTCCTCACAATGTTGAATCATATTTTTCTCCATGTTAATATATTTTGCTCTTTCGAACCCATTGATGTAGTTCCATATAATAAACATCTCCTTCACATTTACATACTCTCCTAACTTCTTAATCCTTTCATTCACTTCACCCTCAGATATGTGTCGCAAAAATTCATTTTCATTCTTTTCGTACGAACTCAAATCATAGTCCTCCTTTAGTCTCCTTTCATTTTCCTTTATCATGTTATAATCAGGGAGTTCATATGTGTCTTCTATATCGTTATACACATAATTTATTGCATTTGCATTTTTTGCATTATTGCCTTTTTTATTGTTCATACTATTATGCTCATTCATATAATTTCCCTTCCCATGTCCGGGGTTATTACTAGCGCTGCTCGTCCCAGGAGTCTCATCGTCTTCATTCAATTCATTGTTCATTGGACTTGGAGGAGAGCATGCCGCTAGTTTTCTCTGACCCAATTGTGTACATCTTTCCGTGGTACTACTTAGCGATTCTCCGTTTAGGCCTCTTTCCTGTATGAGGGGAAGGGGTAAAAAAAAAAAAAGTTATTCATTTAGAAAAACAACTCAGCAAAGGGAGGCGGAGAGAAGGAAATCGTCCATTATGTGGAATATTCTAACACTAGTGCACCCACCTGATGTATCAACAGAAAAATGAACGTCACCAACAACATGTTCAGGAGACCCAAAATTGCAAACCTAACGTGTACTTCCATTTTTTCCTGCCCTTCTATTCTTCCTTTCTAAAGGAGACAACTCTCCGATGTGTCACTTTTTTTTTTCGCCTTTCATTCAAGGGGAAGACCTCGTTCAGTCTACAGCAACTTCTGTGTTGCCACCACGGCCTGCTACTTGTGAAGGGTTAGGGGACTACTCCTGGGGGTGTAGGGGTGAATAAAGGGAACAATGTAGCATAGAAAAAATCGGGACAATTTTATATTAAATGAAAAACAAGTCAAAAACGTGACACAGAAAATAGGGCCACACTTTTCTTCCCACTAACGCTACATGTTTTTCGTGTCAAGCGTGCATATTGAATTTGCCGTTTTAGAGCTGGGTGAACCTAAACCCATTTTGCACTCTCTCCAGACGCTTTTACTCTAACGCTAATATGGGAGAGAAAACAAGTGTGCCTCCTCTGTTCGTATACGATAGGCTACTACCCAACACATACCTTTCTCCAGAAAAGAAAAAAAAAAAAAGCAAAGGTGCTATTTGCAGCTACTTCAAAATGTTATCCTAAATAAGAGATGCGAACACGTTGTTCTGTGATAAAAACGAAAACAGAAAAATGTGATTCTCTAAAATTGGTACTTAAATTAGGATGGGTGAACATTTCTTTTTAAATGGCAACTAATGTATTTCTAATAGTTCAGAAAAATAAAAATTGCCAAAGAAGCGACTATTAAAAAGTAGGAGTTGCAAAGTTAAGGAAAGCTGAAAAAGCGACACACAGATCGCCATTTTGAAAAAAACATAGTGCTTTAAAAAAAAAAAAAAAATAATAAATAAATAAATAGCTAGTTGCTCGAGCTTTTTTTTTTTTTTTTTTTTTAGAACAGTTCTTTTTTGCACTTAAAAGGGTAAAAAATAAAAAAAATAATAAATAATAATAAAACCCTGTGTAGAAAATATAAAAGCCGAAAATGATAATTCCAATAAAATATTTGTTCTAAGTATTATATTCGAAGTTTTATTTTTCTGACCTTTATTTTTATTATTGTTTTTTCTTGACCCTCCATGATGGTGCAAAAATGGCAACACCGTTGCGACAAATTGGTCTTCATAAAGGAGGCTGCGCGCATGGTGAAGCATTCCTCACATTTTGCGGTCGAGAAATGGACCTCCATTTTTATGCTATGGAAAAACTTCTTATTTTATATGACCACATGCAACGCATATGTATTTATGTACGTACCTATGTATGCATTTTTTTTTTTTTTTTTTTTTTTTTTTTTTTGTTCTCCTTAAACTGTCAGAAAAATTCGCACTACTCTTTTTAAAAAAAAAAACGCATGTTGTCACGTTGCGGTGCATGCCCAACCAAACAGCCCGAGGGTTTGCATTGAGTAGGGTAAAGGAAATTATAACATAGTGATAACTCCTGTGCGGGAAACTGCCCTGGCCTTCTTATCCATGCATGTGTGTATGCAAGAGGAACCGCCCACCTGCAACATAAATGAAAAGAAAGAAAAATAATTCCATCGTTCAGTTATAAAAAAAAAAAAAAAATTATAACAAGCGTGCAAAGGGAAGTGACACACAAAAAAACTCGACCGATTTTAAAAAAGGTAGCGCTGAGACCCAAATTTCACAATAACGGGAAGCGATTCATTTGTGAATCATGCAGTGGACACGCTCGCAAAAAAAAAATTGCTAACTCCATTTTGGTGGTCCACTGCAATTGTGCCTGTTAAGCCTCACCCCCCCTACCCATGTTACTTGCCTTCACAGGCACTGTCATTTGTGTGAACAAGCGAGTTCAATTTTTCTTGCATTCGCTTAAGGGCCCTTTCCCTTCATCGGCTCGTCAGCTCGTTTGTTCCATGTACAGCGGGTCAACGTTCACGAAAAAAAAACACATATATATATATATGTGCGATGCGTGTATGTCTTTTTTTAATTTGTATTTTTTTTTTTTTTCATCGAGGATTGGTATGGTGAAAAAAGGTTAATAGCACAAAAAAAAAAAAAAAAAAAAAAAATTAAAAAAAAAAAAAAAGGTCATCACAAATGTAGCAACCCGCTGGAGAAGCTTGACCCATGTCGCAACACACACGCAAGTGCATAACACAAAACACAACACATAAAAAAAGGGGTCACGGAAAAATCACAAGAAAAAAATTTAACAAACAGGAAAAAAACAATCTGGATCAACCCTCTCTCTCTCTCTCCAACCTTCCACAACACGTACCCACATCATGACAATATCTCGCTAACCATTATTTTGTTCTCCTCATTATACTTGTTGTCACAATGAACCTTGGTGCCAGTCTTTGGGGTCTTTTCAATTTTCTTCTCCTGGGCATCCTCCACATATTTTTCAAATATCTCCGATAGGGACTTCTTCCAGCTCTCCTTGGCAGTGTCCACAAAATCCTCCCACGACTCATACTTTTGAATAATGAAAGCAATATATTCCCAGCGAAGGTTACATCCTTCATCTATAAACACTTTCAAGTCTGCATAATCGTCCTTTACCTTTGTACGAAACTTGTCCTTCAAGTCCTGGTAAGCTTTTTTCCACTCCTTCATTGTAAGCTCTTCTGGGATGTTGTAGGTTAAAGACATATTTTCACAGTCCTTCCACAGCTCCTCTTTCAACTTCAAATATTCTTCTCGCCCGCTCTTCTTCACATAGTTCCACAGGGCATACATATCTCTTACTTCAATGTACCCACGTAGTATCCCCACCATAGTGTCAAATTCTTCCTGCGTTAATTCCTTCTCTAACACATTCTCATGCTGCACTTGGCTCTGTGTGTCGCTTTTATCCTTCTCCTCTACCTTTTCCTTATTATCGCTGATTTCAATTTCCACAATATCGGTACCCTCCTCGCTGATGCTCTTTTCATGCTCCTTCCTCAGGGATTCTATTTTATCTTCCGTTTCCGGCGTGCAGCTTATGGGCGGGGTCTTCACTGGTTTCTTCTTTTCAAGTAGCTTTATGTTACTTGAGTCAATGTACTTCTCCAACTGTCGCAGAACCACTTCAGAGAGATTTCTCGATGAGCGTGGGGTGGGCCTCCACTCGGGGGACGTCCATGCGGGGGAATTACACACGGGAGAACTACACGCCCGGTTATGCCCTGCACAATCCTGTGTTAGAAGGTACTGCGAAGTGGGGAAACAAAAGGCAAAAACAAATAAAAAAAAAAAACATGCAACAGTGCAACGGGTACTTACACGTACATTTACGTGCCGCTAACTAACTCAACAATCTCTTCACTTACTGGGCAGACTAGACAAAGGAGGCAGCAAAAGAAAAAACCCACCGGTGCAGAAACGGAAAATTTACTTCCACACCTACTTCCAACACCACCAGAGATACACAAATGTACTTGTCCCTTCTTCCTCCTTTCATTGTCAGAGGATTCAGAACATTTTGCCCACATCATATCGACCATTAGGGATATGTGGATGCAGGAACTGTGTTAAGCACGATGAACAACTTTTTCGTTCATTCCCAGGGGGACACAGAGAACAAGAGAAGGATCAAAAAAAATATTCACAAAAAAAAAAAGGAAGGACAAATGGGGGCGGATAATTATAAAATAAAAGCTACATATATACATACACGTACATAATACGACACGCAGTAGGTCTGCTTTCGCTCTATTTGTAAAATGCTTTGGTAGGGTGTTAAACAGCAAGCCCAGTGTTGCCCTACGCTAAAAAGGGGGGAACAGAAGGCCAAAAGTGTAGATAAACCCTTCTGTACGAAAAAAAAAAAAATAACAACCAAATTATAATAATATTATAATAATATTATAATAATTAAACGGGGAAATAATTAAAAATAATAATAATAATAATAATTTATATAAATAAATATATACAAATAAATATTATATACAAAAAAAAAAAAAAAAAAAAAAAAACCTCAAATGGCGTTGATCCAAAGTTACAGAGTCATGTGCATCAAAATAAAGGGAATTTCCCCATGTACAAAACGTGGCTCATAATTTGTGCAGTTTTACATATATAACAACAGGTGGATCAAATTTATCAGCAACAAAAATACAACGGGGGCAAATACAAGATTATGTGTATATACGTCGCGATTCTAATCGGGAGACGCACAGAACCGCCGTGCAAATATAAATCCCAACAGGCGTTTCGTACCAGTTGTCAATAAAAAAAGGGACAGAAAAAAAAAACAGCTTTAAAAGTTTCACAGAAAAGAAGATGCTGTCCCAGGTCAATATGCAAACCTGGCCGGGTGACAAAACCAACAACGTTATTTTTAACGCTCTACAAATGAGGGCGTGGCGGACAAAATGAACCGTGCTCAAATATGAGTAGAGGTCTGCTACAATTTATCACAAGAAATAAACAGCGCGTTTTTCACCTACAACCCATACGAGAAAAATAGTATATATGCGCTCTCTTGTAGGTACGCAAAAAAAAAGGATCAAAAATTGTAACCATATCCGAATAAAAAAAAATATACAGTTTTTAAATAAATTTTTTAAGCATGCCGACAGGGCGATTTTTCTCTGCTATAGTTCTATATTATTTTTCTGGTAAACAATTAAGCACAAAAGGGAAAAAAAAAAATAAAATAAAATAAAAAAAAATAAATAACATAAATAAAATAAATAAAATACATATATATATATATATAAATATAATATTGATGACATTGCAAGTTCTTCGCACTTGTTCTTTCCAAACCGCGGTGGGCTGGTTTTTCTTCAAATGAAGCAGCAAATGCACCCCGCAGAACATAAACAACGCATGCAATAATATATATATGTTTTTATATATAGGCCCCGCCCGCATATAAAGGGCGAATCGTGTTCCTGTAGCGCGCATTGTGAATGTACCAATATGATGCTCCGGTGCCATTGAAGCCCCAGTTGCGTTTGCCCCCTCAAAAGCACTTAAAAACTGCGCGATACTCATACGGATGCTAATGCGCCATGGCCATGCAATATGCATATAAAACCGTTGTCCTTTGCTCCTGCTTAGTAGTTAAAAAATATGTTATGCCAACACAGGGATCACTCCGTAGGTTATTTCTTGAACCGACATGAGGATAATTATAATTATATATATTTTTTTTTCTGTGAAAAATTAGATGATGAGGAGGCGAACCCTAAACAGTGCCACTATGTATTCCTTCTCTATAGTTTAATCCAAAAAGGAAAAAAAAAAAAAAAAAAAAAAAAAGAAAGAAAGTAGTTGTACCGATGACGGACAGCGAATTGGTTACCACAAACAACCCAAGCGGTAAAAGGCCCAACGCAGCACCGCGTTAGGAATAAGACGTTCATCTCTCTCTTTTTTTTTTTGTCCTGTTTTTTTTCTACACTTAGTATACCGTTGCGTATAAAGCAGAAGGGCCAAGTCTCGTCCCTCGTGGTATTTTGGGTAGTTTGTTAAAAAAAAAAAAAAAAAAAAAGAAACAAATACGAACACGCTTTCTCTATTATGTACACGTACTGTGGAGATACATGCGGAAGGGTTAAAGGACGATCACAAAAATGATACAAAAATGGAAGCGGGGTGGAAGCGGTGCTCGGCAGCCACGCAGAACCGCCGCCGCCACGCCACCGAAATGCAAAAAAAAAAAAAAAAAAAAAAAAAAAAACTTCGTTCCTCTTCAAAACGTTCTCTATGTAAAAGTAAACACGCAGGAGACACAGGATTCAACGCGCATTAGAGGACAGCATATGTGCCTGGCAAAGAATACAAGGTGTGTCAAACGTAGCCGCGTCGGTTTCTGCCCATCTATCTCTGTACACATGTTTGTTGCTTCATTGCTGCTTCTTCGCTGCTTCTTCGAGCCGGAAAAACCTGGAAAGGATTCGCTCCAGTATAATTGTGTGTGTGTTCATGTTTATTTGCTTCTTTCCTTCTACGGAGTTGTGTCTCTGCACGTGTCTCGTGTACTTGTTTCCTCTGCGCACGTCAGTGGAGCACCTACTGGTCTGTGTCGTGAAATATCTCTTCACGTGCTTCTTGGCCAATCTCATCAACCAATCCGTTCATAAATATTGCTAAAGTGTTTTCAAAAAAAAAAATAAAAACATAAAAGCATTGATAATTGTACAAAGGAGTAATAAGGACAAGTAATCCAAACCCATTGGCATAAGCCCGCACCCCCAAACAAAAAAAAAAAAAAAAAAAA
>NW_012192635.1:90693-107645 GCF_000956335.1 Plasmodium fragile | reverse complement strand
TTTTTTTTTTTTTTTTTTTTTTTTTTTACCAATGGGAATAAGGATCGGAACGGGCCATTATGCACACACAAGCACCGACATGTACCCGCAGCGTACAACAATACGCTTCTTTATATAATGGTAAAAAAAGCTCAAACACTGGTTTTGTCTAACTTATGAAAAAACGATTTCCCCAAGTTCTCACCTGTATCACGATCAATACCGTCCATTGCGAAATTGGCTGGGGATGCTTCTCCGGAAACCTCTGGGATATTTGCTGAGACGTCGTGGGGTACTGTTGTCGACTTGTTTTTAAACGGGGTTGTCTCGTTCATAATATCTTCCGATTCAAATATGTCTACAAATGGCTCTTCCTCCTGTTCCATGCTGTCTCTTTTGCGACGCTTCATGATGTCGTAGCTCACTCCACCGAGTATTCCTCCCGCAGCCAGTACCGTTGCGGCAATTATGGACATCATTAGTAATTTTCTCTTTTGTAAAAGTTTTTTAATTCTGGAAGTGACATCTAGGTCTTCCTTCTGAAGCTCAACATTCAAGGGGGTGACATCCACTTCTTCCTTCCCCAACAAGCACACAATGGGTAAAATGGCAAAAAGAGCGACCAGCTTGATAATCTTCATTTTCGTTTTCAACGTGATGCAGGGGGGAGGGATGAAATATTGTTCTTCAGGGTTACACCTTGGTATACAAAAACGTTTTGGCAAAAAAAATTCCCAAATATTTAAAAAAAAAAGAAGAGATCGAAAAGTGGGGGTGTTGCAGAGAAAGCAAAACAACTGCAAATGAAAAAGTTAACAAAAACTGGGCAAATGAAAAAAATTCGAAAAAAAAAAGCCAAATGAAGTGTTGTTTTTAATTTGTTCATAATTTGTTGTTTTTAATGTTAACATTTGTAATTTTAATGTTGTATTTTATTTTATTTTATTTCATTTTAATCTCATTTTAATCTCATTTTAAATTCATTGTTGCGTCCATTTTGTATGAACACCTCAAGCCAGAAATGCAAAATTCAAAGAACACCAAACGACGGGGCCAAGCCAAAGCGCGTCCACGGAGCCACAGACCACTGCAAGACCACTAAGTGCAGCACACATAAACGCGCAAGGAAGCAAAACCACATGCAGGGTGTGCATGCAGACAAAAGGGGAAAAAAGGCCAACATAGAAGTACAATTTTTAATCTCCTTGTGCTGGCAGGTGGGGAAGATATTCTCGAATGAGACCACATTTCATCACAAGCCGTGGTGTGAGGACAACGGGAGCCACATGCCCCCTTAATAACATTGCCACTTTGGCGAACAACGCATGTGCAACTGGTGTAGAACCACTAAAGCATGTCGTTGTGTCTTCTTCTATTTTCAAGTTGCATGCAGTTTTTTCGTACATGCAATTTTGTTCAATGTGTTTGTGGGTGGCTAATTTTCCCTAAAGACAGGCACCAAAGGTCGTCTTAGTGGTTTTTTTGTCCTCCCCTTTATCACCTGGTTAATCCTCCGCTGTGCCCATATGTGTAATATGCTCATCCTATAGCTAGCTAATTTACGTTTTTTTTTTTTTTTTTTTTTTCCCCATGTTGCATGCACGGTCAGGTGAATTTAACCTCACCCATTTACTGACTCCTTAAGGAAAATTTTTCTTTACCATTTTTTCTTACGTCCACTTTGGGACTCTGCCCACTTGCGCGAGAGTGGCTACATGTGCATCCTTCTTCCCCTGCATGCATTTGCACTTACGCAAAAAACACGCCACTCCCCTTCTGATCGTTATACGAAAGTCATGTGTTTTTCTCGGACGATCATCCACAGGAGAGGCATAACGCGACGACGACCACCACTCCCTGTCACATGTCAAATGTCAAATGCTGAAAGGTGAGTGGACCCACGGTGAGCTATATTCCCCTCATTGCAAAAAAAAAAAAAAAGGAAAAAAAACATTGTCCCCTTAAATATGCTCTCCTTTTAGCATAAATGCCCCACGGCGAGTCACAAACAGGAGGACAATCATAAGCAGCCACATGCTGCCAAACACTTTTCGTAAAAAGAAAAGGCAAAATATAAAAATACACACAAACATATGAACCTTGTGTGCGTTCCATATCGTATATACACACCGCATTATACACCCGTTGCAAACACCCCTCTCGTGGATAAGCTCCTCTCATAAAACATGGCCCCAATCGGACCTGCGTCAGCTAGGTCTCCTTCAAAGGGCTAATAAAATGTGTCGCTTAAATAACGGAAAAACAACACCAAATGAAAGCACCTCCTTGGTGGAAATTTAAAGTGCAATGTGCCCCATCAGTCACTCCTCATTTTTTTTTTTTTTTTTTCCGCAACGTGCGAGTCCATACAATTATTATAACAAAAGGGGAATCTTCAACAACATGCTCCCCTACTGGGTTTCCATTTTGTACACGTAAAAGCTGAGCAGGTTTCACCTCATCTTCCATTTCGCTCTTAACAATCCTGGCATTGGCATTTTCCCCCGCTTTTCCAGAAGTTCCAAGCGAATTACACGCAACAGGGGTGGGGAAAAAAAAAAAAATCACCCCTGTGATGGGTATCCCTGCGGAGGTGCTTACCTTCCTGGTGAAGATCTGCACGAAAGCTTATTCACACTGGCACACAGGCGAACAAGCACCCCGCAGGTTCTCCACATCTGCTCCGCGCGGGGGAGACCCTTGATATTCTCTGCCCATACGTACCAAAGTTTCCTTTGCACATTTTCAAATAAAAATAAATGAGACAAAAAAAAAAAAAAAAAAAAAATGCACATGTACATGCACATGACTTTCGCGAAAGGAAAAAGTTATTCAAGTACAGAAACACTGCGGTCATGTTCCATCAGTTACGTTTGAACTGCTCATCCATTGATACTCCTCGGAGATCCTCCCACACCAGACCACGCGTACACGCTCTTGTGATATATGTGTATCGCGCTGTGTTCGCCCCCTGCCTGTTCAAGAAAATCATTTAAGGGAAAAAAAAAACAGCCATCCGGCTTATGTACACTTTTTTTTTTTTTTTTTTTTTTCTGAGGTCAAGAAAAAGCCCCTCCCATCCAACGCGGCTTTTCCGTATTTTGCTTATGCCTGTGCTCCCCAATTGATGCAACACTCCCTTTTGTTTTTTTTAAATCTCGTTTTTTCAAAGGTGAAGCAAAGATATATACTCAACAAAAGGAGGAAAAGAAAGGTTAACATCTGCTTTTGCGTGTACCCCCTTTTTTTTCCCTTTAACCAATTTGCCGCACGTGGGCAATGTGGGTAGCGACCAAGATGTTAAGGTGCACATGCCAAAGTCGTGCCAACGTAATGGACGCGTAATGAAAGCGTAATTGCTGCGCAGTGCCAACAGAATGAAACGCCCAGGGTACCACCTCTCCCTGTCGCTGTCCTAAATCGTGGCTGCCTTGCGGACGCTTTGGAGAAAAGACCAATTCTGCGCCCCGTCTGGCTCCGCAACTGGCCGAGGATCGGCTACCGCTGAACGGCCAAATAGAAGAAGCCCCGCCCACGACAACACCACACATCGTGTAAGTAAGGTGTAAAGGGAAGAGTCCGCCACGTAGGGAGCAACGCCAAACGTACATTATTTTCATATAGCCCCACCCACCCTTAACCGCTGTGCACACCGCGCCGACATGGAGAGAATGAAGAAGTGCCCCTTCACCAGCGTCATCCCTTACGGGACGCTGTACGATAAACTGAAAAAGGAAAAGATGGGCCAGCTGCCCGAAGATGTCATGATCGAGGAGTTCAACCAGCTGCTCACAACCTACGAAAGGCCGAGCCCCTATGACGCCAACGGACTCATTCACGTGTCTAATGAAAAGGATTTGATCCTCTTCCAGATTGACATAGAATATACCGTGGACAGCATCTTCAAGAGCATGGTCTTTACAAATGATATGACTCCCAATGGAAGAGTCCTACCTGACATCTACTCTCCTTACCGAAGCATGTTTCAAAACAATGAAAAGAATTACATCTCGGTACCAGTCATCCGCATTTACACCGTTACGAATGATGGGTATAGTGTCCTGGTCAATGTGCACAACTTCTTCCCCTACTTCTACGTCGAGATGCCCAGCACCTTTGAACAGGAAGACCTACTGAAGCTAGAGTGCATGATGAATGAAAATCTTAACATGAACAGCCAATACAAAATGTATGACCAAAAAATTCTTAACATTGAAGTGGTCAAAACGGAAAGTCTAATGTATTATAAGCGAGATGGAAAAAAAGACTTTCTCAAAATCACCGTCCTACTGCCCAAAATGGTTCCTACTTTGAAGAAGTTATTCGAAAATGTGATTAATGTGAATGGAAAAAACATAGGTGGCATCGTGTATGAAGCAAATTTACCTTTCATTCTACGTTACATAATCGATAAAAAAATCACCGGTTCTTCTTGGCTGCTGTGTAAAAAAGATAAATTTCACATTCGACCAAGACACAAAAAAATATCCAACTGCTCCTTCGAAATTGATATATCCTATGAACATGTAGAACCCATGCCATTAGAAAACGAGTACCAGCAAATTCCAAAATTAAGAATTGTATCGTTCGATATAGAATGTATTAAGCTAGATGGAAAAGGATTCCCCGAAGCAAAAAACGACCCAATAATACAAATATCTTCCATACTCTACTTTCAAGGGGATCCTATTGAAAAATGTGCTAAGTTTATATTCACTCTAAAGGAATGTGCTAGCATCCCGGGGTCTAACGTCATATGGTTCAATGATGAAAAAACCTTACTAGATGCATGGAATGAATTCATTATTAAACTCGACCCAGATTTCCTAACTGGTTATAATATTATTAATTTCGATCTACCCTATATCCTGAACAGAGGTACTGCTCTCAATTTAAAAAAATTAAAAATGCTAGGAAGAATAAAAAACTTCAGCAGTGTTGTTAAGGAGTCCACATTCGCATCGAAGCAATTTGGAAACCATGAAACGAAAGAAATTAATATAAATGGAAGGATACAATTTGATGTGTACGATCTTATAAGAAGAGATTACAAACTCAAGTCATACACACTGAACTACGTCTCCTTCGAATTTTTAAAAGAACAGAAGGAAGATGTACACTACAGCATTATGAATGATTTACAAAATGAAAGTCCAGAGTCAAGGAAGAGAATCGCTACCTATTGTATAAAAGACGGAATTCTTCCCCTCCGCTTAATTGATAAATTATTATTCATTTATAATTATGTAGAAATGGCAAGAGTGACAGGGACACCTTTCATTTACCTTCTTACGAGAGGACAACAAATAAAAGTCACCTCACAACTCTACCGCAAGTGTAAAGAATTGAATTATGTTATCCCTAGTACGTATATGAAATCTGCTAGTAATGAAAAGTATGAAGGGGCTACCGTTTTAGAACCCATAAAAGGATATTATACAGAACCCATTTCGACACTAGATTTTGCATCCCTATACCCATCCATCATGATAGCACACAATTTGTGCTACTCCACGTTGGTCAAAAATACGGCACAGTTAGAGGGACTCAACGAGGATGAAGTCACATCGATTGAAGGAAAAAATAATATCAAATTTGTTAAGGGATCCGTTAAAAAAGGAATCCTACCACTTATCGTAGAAGAATTAATAGATGCAAGAAAAAAAGTGAAACTTCTAATCAAAAATGAAAAAAATAAAATTACCAAAATGGTACTCAACGGAAGACAGCTAGCACTGAAAATTTCAGCCAATTCTGTATATGGCTACACAGGTGCTGCCTCAGGAGGACAGCTACCCTGTTTAGAAGTCGCAGTCTCCATCACCACACTAGGCAGGTCTATGATTGACAAAACGAAAGAAAAGGTAGAACAGTACTACAATAAGAGTAATGGATTTGAACACAACGCCACCGTCGTATATGGAGACACAGATTCAGTCATGATCAAATTTGGTACCAGCAGCATTGAAGAAGCTATGGCCCTAGGAAAAGATGCTGCACAAAGAATAAGCAAAGAGTTTCTTCACCCCATAAAGCTAGAATTTGAAAAAGTCTACTGCCCCTACCTCCTCCTGAACAAAAAAAGATACGCGGGACTCCTCTACACCACACCAGAAAAACATGAAAAAATGGACTGCAAGGGAATTGAAACGGTCAGGAGGGACTTTTGCATCCTCATACAGCAAATGATGGAAACAGTTTTGAATAAACTCTTAATAGAAAAAAATCTTAACAGTGCAATCGATTATACAAAAAGTAAAATTAAGGATTTACTCACAAACAACATCGACATGAGTCTGCTTGTCGTTACAAAGTCGTTGGGGAAAACTGATTACGAGACACGACTTCCACACGTGGAGCTGGCAAAAAAGTTGAAGCAAAGAGATAGCGCCACCGCACCCAATGTAGGAGATCGAGTCAGCTATATTATTATTAAAGGAGTTAAAGGACAAGCACAATATGAACGAGCAGAAGACCCACTCTACGTCCTAGATAATAACCTAGCAATTGATTATAATCACTACCTAGATGCAATTAAAAATACACTCTCACGAATTTTCGAAGTTATTATGAACAACTCAGACTCCCTTTTCTGTGGTGAACACACAAGACATAAAACCATTCTAACGTCCAGCCAAACTGCTCTCTCGAAATTTTTACAAAAGGCAGTCAGATGCATCGGCTGCAACAGCTCCATTAAAAAACCCCCCCTGTGCAACCACTGCAAAACCAACAAGGAGTTCTCCATCTACATGCAAAAAATGAATCATTTCAAACATAAACAAAATGAGTTCTTCCAGCTGTGGACTGAGTGCCAACGCTGCCAGGGAAACCTGCACGCGGAAGTCATATGCATGAATAGGGACTGCCCCATCTTTTACAGAAGAGCCAAAATTAAAAAGGACATGGCCAACGTGCAGGAACAGATCAGTGCCCTCCGCGCAGATTGGTGAGAGGGTAAAGTGATCTAACGACAGCCCGCGTCGCCCAGCGCACTTGCTCCATCGCCCCTGTTTTTTTTTTCCCCATCCGCTTTTAAACGAAGCTGTGCCACCGCAAAGTCGTTGTGAAGTTGCCCCCCTCACCACCTCCAATTCGCAGCAGCGCCGGGGGAGGAGGGGGGCGAACTTGTCTTCCATTTTTAAAAAAGTTCCATTTTTGTGCACATGCCGGTGCTCGAATGGCACCACGTCCTGCACAGCGAATTAACGCAAGCGAGGGATAACCCCTAATTAAAGTCGAAACTCTAAATTTTGAAAAATGGAAAATGAGCAGAAAAATTGGCGAACGCACGCATTCTACACGCAGCGCGGTGTCCCCCCGCCACACAATAAACGGTGTGCAGAGCAGTTATTGTTACGTGCACGGAGAAAGGGAAAAAAAAAAAAAAAAAAAAAAAAAAAACATACCGTTTGCTTCGCCTCCAACTTCATCGCGCTGTGTTAATTGCTGTCCTCCTCGGTCAAGTCTGTGACGTTCTCCGAGACCCCCTGGCTTCCGTCCTCCTCTACCGCTCCCGTGATGTCACCCTCAACGTCCTGCCCTTCCGCCGTATCACCACTTCCCCCTGCGACGTTCCCCGTCTGATTCATGTCGAACACGTTGTCCACCTTGAGTATATTTGCGCATGCCAGAGGGATCCCCCCAACACACATTTTTTCATATAAAAAAAAAAGGGACATTTTGGGATTGTGTTTATCGTCCTCCATGACGATTTTCTTATCTCCTTCATCTTTTAAGACCTGGAAGCTAGAGGTAGCTTCATTCTCATAGGACTCCCCTGCTATCTGTGCATACAAATTCGGAGCCTTCTGTTTTAAAAGCTGAATGTCTTTAAAAAAAATCGACTGCTTGCAAAACGCTTTAAAGTGCTCACCTTTTATTACAACAAACTCGCATAAACGTTTAGCACTTTCGAATGCATCTTCCGGGATTATAATATTGTCCAGAATGCTGCTTTTGTTTGAAGCCTCACTTGGCTTCTTCTCCGTGTGTTGTACTCCACTTGTTGTGTGTGTGTCCAGTGGACACTCCCCGCCTCCTCCACTGCTGTTATTACCACCACACGCGTTGGTATTTTTCACTTGGTGCCCATTCGCGTGGCCCGCCTGTCCACTGCTTCCCTTCGCTTGTATGCCTATGGCACCCCCTTCAACCTTGTTCTTTCTGAAAGCGAGTATTCCGCTCCCTGTCACCAAAATGTATACGCAGCAGAATAACATGCACTTTTTCATGTACCTCATTGTTGAAAGTTACGCTGAACACAATGTCAATTATGCGTGCGTTGGACAGGTGCCAAGTTTCACCACTCGATGCTTCCACTCGTTGGGGATACACGCCTGCGCTTCTACCCACTGGGATCGCAAAAAGGAAAAAAGAGAAAAATACAACTGTGCCTCTCACTCGCCACTTTGAACAAACGAGTGAATTCTACTTCCTCGTCAGCTCGCAGAAGACAAGTAGTCAGGCCTAATTCTCCTTTTTTTTTTTTTTTTTTTTGCTAATCGGGGGTTATTGGGGGAGGGAAAGAATATGTTTGAATTACTACGCGTACACGCAAATGTGCAATCAGCACATATACACGTAAAAAAAAAAAGTTTACACCACGGAAACACAAAAACGCAAAAATGTAAATGCAGACAAACGAGTACAAATGATAAGATGGACACACACGCACACAATGTACGTGACAACCACAATCTGCTTTCGAAAAGGAAAAGAACAAAATGTGGGTGGCTCCCAAGCGATCGGCCTACCCCTGTACATAATACGGAATACACAACCGCATAGACTGAAAAAAGAGTCTTCAAAAAAAAGAAAGGAAAAAAAAAAAAAAAAAAAAAAGGGGATGAAAATGTGGAAACAAATTCAACGCACCCAGTTGCATGCTACCCCCAGTGATGGCAAAAGACCATGGAAAAGGCAAAATTTGCAAAATTTGTTGCTAAAAAGAAATAATTTGTATTATGTGTTTCACCAACGCGCTTTTATCATCATTTGTGGGCAAACTTCATTCTACATTGTTATCATTTCCTATTGGGTACACTTGATATTGTACCACCTTTTTTTTTTTTTTTTTTTTCTCATCACAGCGTTAGCCATGTCCTCCCCAATACTGTACCCTATAGGCAGAATTATTTTTCGCCATGGGGGCTGATTTCGCACACTGAACGCTCCTCTTCACTAGTTGTATTTCCTGTACGACGCTGCGCAGGACGCGGGAACCTCAGACCACATGACAGGTGAGATGTTGTAGAAGGATACGCGCCACTTAATGGGGCTCTCGTAGTTGCCACTACACAAAAACAGAACGCTACAAAAGTTGAACACTTGGCATATGCAACACATTTGGTACATTTCCCGGAGGTACCTTTTCACCTTTCTTTTAACCTGACAAACTTTTGCACACCTCACACCAAATGCCTGCCCCCTATTTTGCGCATATCATCCTCCAACAAAATGTCTCAAAAAGCAGAACACGTATACGCTGAGGTGGGGGAAAAATGGGTGCAAAAAAAATTCTCAACGTTGATCGGTAAAAATGTCTTAGCCGCTAACCCACAGCTGCTTCTCCAGTTGGGTTTGCTCAACTCAAACACGTTGTGTAACTGTTCTCGCAAAAAAAAGTCATAAAAATGGGGCAAAATTGCCTGAACGGGTCATACATTTTGTGAACATTGGCGAAAAAATGAGGACATTTGTGCAAAACTGCCTGAACGGGTCATACATTTTGTCGACATTGTTGAAAACTCCCTGAAGGGGCAACAAATGCTCTCGAATCCGCACACGCAACTCGCTCCCCCAATGGCCTACCGCACCGAGCGGAACCGGGCAGTGTGCGCCTGCTCGACGGACTGGCATCCTTTCAAAATAATTCCCATAAAGAAAAAAAAAAAAAAAATATATCCAACGCTTCTGTTCTTTTCCCATCGCGGTGAGAAGAAACACATATAGGTCGCAACATGTGCTACAAAAAGGGGGAAGAAGCAGGGACGGGGAAAATATGCTCTAAACGCTGTGCCTCACAAAAATGTGTTCATACTGAAGTTAAGGAGTAATTCCACGGAGGACAGATACACGGCAGCGTGGCAGCGAGGCCGCATGGCCACGGGGCCCCCCTCCAACAGGGACAAAACACACCGCTGTAATTGTAGCGCAATAAAATTGCCCCAAAATGCGGCGCCTTAAGTGTAACCAATTGGTGAAGGGCCCCCACCTTAAACACCTCACCACAAGTGCCAGTCCACACTACTGCCCGTATATGCGCGCCAAGGGATGCCCAACCTGGAACGCAGACAGAAGGCTCATCCGAACGTCCATCTTCAAAGACGATGACATATACATGGACCCCCTGCAAGTTCACAACGAAGAAACGAACAAAACAAACTACCTGAACAAAGCATCACCAGACGAAAGTGTGTACACTCGAAGCAATGTAGGCATGAACGCAATACTCCTAAGGACAAAATACATGGACATAAAATGTATTAACCAATTATATAAGGAGCTACTAAATGGAGAAATCAATTTCACTAAAAGATTTACCTTCCTAACGTCCGTGACCAACGATTCCTGTAGCCATGGCTACAACTTAGTGGACATGCTGAAAATACTGGAGGTGTACCAAAAAGGGAAAAACAAAAAGTATGCAGATGTAATGAAAAAGATTCTGTATAACATTAATGATTTAAGTTACCTCATCTTTTCATATAAGAAGCCACTCATAGTATATTGTAATGGCAGCGTTAGAGGCTCCGGAGGGTTTATACCCTTCTTGGCCAACAATAGCGCTTCCTATTTTCACTCCTCATATGCTTACACCAATTTGAAGTACTCCTTTTTGCCGTATGGTGGCATCTCCTACGTGTTAGCCAATTTAAGAGGATCCATTGGATTCTACTTAGCCCTAACAGGGGAGGTAATAAAATCGACCGACCTCATGTGGAGCGGGTTGACCAAGCGATGGATAGCAGAAGACTGTCTGGAGCTGATGGAAGTCACATCAGAATCGCAACTGGAAGTATCTGAACAAGATGCCAACCTACTCTTAGAAGAACATTTTTTAAAAGTACCCAAAATGTATACCTTAAAAAATTACGAAGAAATCATTCACGAACATTTTAAGTATCCTTCCCTAATGCAAATTATGGCTAAGCTAGATGCTTCAAGAAAAAAAAGCAATCCTGATGAACGGGTTCGCCTCTGGGCAGAAAAGACATACCAACAGATCTCTTCACAACCTCCCATCGCGGCACATATAACTTTTGAAATGCTACATCTACTTAGAACACACAAAATGGAACTACTTAAAAAAGCCCAAGTAACAAAAAAGATATACAATCAAATGATACAAAACAGTTACAAAGTGGTCCCAACCACCAAGGAAGAAGTAAGCTTGGCTGAACTCAAATTCACAATTGATTCAGAGCTCCTCTTAAAAGCATTAAACATTGAAACCAATGCCATAGCAAATTTCATTTCCTGTCCGGATGTCCTCAATGGAATAACCTCCTACTTGGTGAAAGACACAGATCACTCCTTCAAATGTACCTACCTCAATAACTCCATTCTCGAGATCAAAAAGGATATTATACATTACTTCCTCTATTACAAAAATGATTACGAGTTTGCTGTGCATGACAGATCGGATATAAGCTTCTCCAGCCTCAGCACCCTGGATCGGTGCAACCAACCGTTTGGTGCACGCGATCGCCACTTTTACGCACAGCAGGTTAGTAGGAAAAGAGGCCCTGGAGGGAATAGCGGCACAGGCATGTGACACGTTAGGAGAATGCGCGATTGTGCATTTTAATCCCTCCTTAGGGACACCATTTTATTTACACTAAGCCATGCTACCCCACTCTCCTTTCCCCCATTGCAGAGAAAACGATGGAGCGATGACTACCTCAAGGATGAACTCAACGAGATGGACAAACTGGTCCTATGACTTTGTTGTCCTGTTTTTTTTTTTTTTTTTTTTTTTTTTTTTTCACTTTCCCCACACAACATACTAACACAAACAAAACGTAAGCACGCACCGCTTGGCTTATGGTTAACTCAACATGTGCGTACATCCCTTAAGAGGATTTGTCAGTGTTAATTAAAAGTTTCTTCCCGGCGAAATAGGCACAGGGAAAAGACTCTCCTTGTGAAGACGCATGTGGAAATGTTACCCCTTTTTTAGGGCTTAAAAAATGACGTGAAGAGGTGGGGAAAAAAACACACACTAATGTAATTACACATTGGGGAGGCCTTCCCTCTTCGTATCGTGCGTTCCCTGCCTACGTCACACAAAGAGCAACGTCAAACAAACAGCAATGGCGAGCAACCGCCGGACAAATGAAGCGTGCACACAAAAAATGACAAAGGAGTTTTTATTCCCTCTGCAACATGTTCATGCGAGGGATGCCCACACACACACAAGTTGGTGTACGTTTTGTAATACCATGTCACGTGTGACAAATCGCGTTATGAGACCCCAACAGAATAGAACGGCTATTGCCCCCTTATAACCTTACTGGGCGCATTACAAAGCACAATATGTTCATTCATCTTCCCCCCAAATAGAGGACACGCAAATACAAGTAGGAGCTGCTAATCGCACGGCGAGAGGTGCCACTGCTCGGCCATTTTCATGTATGACTTGGGGGAATATTTCGTCTTGTCCTTATATCAGTAGATCACGTACCCCCCCTGACATGTTCGATCCATCTCAACCTTGCACGTTCCGCTTCTCCCATTTGTGTCCCCTTTCGTGGACATCCCAGCGAGGTAATCACATGCATCACCAACCAACTTCCTCCCCCATGGAAAAATGCTTCAGAGTGCGTATTTTCAGCTCCTCCAAGAGCCTACCATTCTCTTCCATGTCTTTATGAACCTCTAAGATTTCCTTGCTGTATGTTTTCATACCCTGTACATACTTTTCGTACCTCTCTTCGGGGGTGCCTCCGTCATCTTGTGATTGCTTCCCCCCTCCTGAAGATACATCAGACAGCACGTCGTCCGCGCTCATCCCCTGGTTGCCCCCCGCGCACCCCTGATCCTCAACGTCCATCGTGGAGCTCAAGGCGTAGCTCTGCGCCCCGACCGTCTTCTGGTACTCTGCACCAGGAGGTGATTTTTCCAATGCTCTCCCGAGCGAAGTCGCAAACTCGCCCGCACCGCTGCCGTCTCTACTGTAGTCCGTATTGAACCTGCCATAGTTGGGTCGCCCTGAGTCTTCCCCCTCGGCCTCTTCTCCATTCGCTTCACTCCAGCTAAAGCGAATGCTGTTGTGACTTCCCCCAGATAGCTCTAAACTCCTTTCGAGCGGCTTACCAGGTAAATCCTTAGCCCACTCCGCGGTGTTAACATGCTCGGCGGGGGTGCCCCTCCCCTCGACAAGCGAAGCATCCACTTCACCCACTTGACACCCGACCAGTCCATGCCTTCCCCACGTGAGGTCCACCTCCATTTTAACCTTCCTCACGTCTCCCCTCTTCCTATTGTACACATAAAACGGTACCTCCACTGGAGAAGTCTTCTCCCCCTTAACATCGCTAGACAAAGTAGCCTCCACAAATTTACAAAGCTCATCGCAATTCCGAAGGATATTCTCCTCATGCCCTATGATCACGTCTTCCTCCTGTGCAATTCTATTCTTAACATCTGAGTAACCATCCTCGATACTTACAATTTCAATTCCTTCCTTCATTGTATTTGCCTTTTCATAACTGATGTTCATACCTAGTAACCCCTTTCCGCTCCACCTCCTTGGCCTCACATGCACCTCCTTCAGTTTATCATGTCGGCAGTTATACACAAGCAAACGCACCTCTTTGTTTTCCCCTTCTCGTACCTTCTGCATAAACGACTCATAGGTCTTCCTCGAGGCGTCCTGCAACTTCACCTCTTCTATCTCAATTATGTAGTCGAAGAATATCTCCACGTCGCACTCCGACATGGGACCCTCGGGGCAAATGCGCACGATGCGGTATCCTGCGGTAGAGAAGCGGTGTGGAAGGGGTCAACAGAGCGAAGCGATAATGTGGAGGGCAAGTGACTTAGACGCACGGACGACTCCGTGCCCAGCGCAACAACGCCACCTCCTCGTTACCTCCGCGACCTTCTTTCGCGTGGGCTGCCCCCATGGCATCTCAAACGGGAACTCCTGAATATACATACGAGGCGAGCACGAGCAGGAGCCAGGCAACAGGATCAGCAAAAACGTACAACCCCGTAAATGATGAAACGGCCCAAGTTGGTGGCTCCCCTAATGTTACACACACACGTGCACTTTGGCGATGGCCAAAGTGAGCGGATTTGCTCGACTCAAAAAATTTTATTTGGTTCACTTTGCTTTGCGTTTTTTTTTTTTTTGTTTTCTGTTCCTTGTCTGAAATGGGGTTCACTGACTGCTTGCAACGTAGCCGTAAACGAAACGAAACGAAAAAAAGGAAAAAAAAAAAAAAAAAGCAAAATAACTCCACAGAAAAAAACACAAACGAGTCGCAAAAAAACGAAAGAGATAAAAATGGGAAACTTTCGAATAGAGTTGCAGGCACAACGCGAACAGATCTAGGAAAAAAAAAAAAAAAAAAAAAAAAAAAGGGAAAAAAAAGGCTGCACACAAATTTTACGTTTGCTTTTTTTTTTTTTTTTTTTGAGGATTATTTTGCAACTTTTTTAAGAGCGTTCTTGGCGGCTCTTTTGAGATTTTTTTACGACGTTTTTTTTACGACATTTTTTTTTTTGTTTTTATTTACGCTCACATCGCCAAGTGGTCTCGCCAAAAGCGGCCACTTGGAAAATCTCCCTACCCCCCCACCAGAGAACGAGCTAAAAAAAAAAAAAAAAATGAGACATTGCAGAAATGGCTAACATATATTTACATGTGTTCTTCCACGACGAAAAAAAATCACAACGGGGGTGGAAGGGCAACAAAGAAAATATCTCCCGCGAAGCAAACGGGGAAGCAAAAAAAAGGAGCAGAGGAGTTCACCCTGCCAATACGTTCTTGTTACGCCGTCCTTGTTTTGCATCACCCCTGCAGTGCCCCCTTAACCGCACACAAAAAATATATACCCCACTTCTTTCCCCTCTCCATGACACACATGAGGGAAGTACCTGCCCTATGGGTCCAAAAAGGATTTAATAATTTCTTCCGTCTCCGCAGGACTCTTAACAGAAAAGCCACGCACTCGCTGGTCGTGAAAAATTTCGTAATCGTTTCCTCCCTGTATGGAAAAAAAGGGGACCCACTTCATGTCGTAGCGGTAGCGCGCGGTAGAAATAGGACTCCTCCCAACAGACTCCCAGGTTATATAACATGACATACACACGCATGCCAACGTGAAGACACAAATATGGAGGCACGCCTTGAACACATAGTCATGTGTTTTTTTTTTTCTTTTCCTTTTGTTTCCACCACCGTTACCTTCTCCGTCTTGTCGCCAAAAAAAAGTACCTCACTGAATAACCCTTCAATGTGCCTCAGGCAAAACGTTTTATCCCATCCCTGCGAATAAGGGGGAGGTAAAAAAAAAAAAAAAAAAACACGTAACCGTTAATGTCCTCCCATGAGAGCTCTGCCACTGAGCAACAATCACTTGTGCAGAGCACCCCCCCAGCGGCCACTGCTACCCCAACAAGAGTTGCTGCAACCATCTCACTTCAATTTCTAACCGAGGGGAAACAGTCAATGGAGATCTGACCTCCGATCGAAAATGTTAAGTTGAACTGCGAAAAGCTTGGCGAAGCGAAATGGACAGAAGCGGCGTGCAGTTACGTGAATGGGAGAGGAGCGGTGTGAAGTTACGTGAATGGGAGAGGAGCGGTGTGAAGTTACGTGAATGGGAGAGAAGCGGCGTGAGGAGGCGGCACCGTCTAGCATGAGTACAAGTGCGCAGCGGGAACGCTTCCAACAGACATTACTTCCTCGTCAAGTCCAACTGGAACGTACGCAGGATCGAATTATCCGCGTCGTATCTGCAAAACTCTTCACGCTCTTGCCGTGTGCAGTTCCTCCCAATGGGGCTGATGTTAATCATGCCGTTGCGCAACTCGATGAAGGTCCCTCTGTGTTAAGACAAAAAAAAAAAAAAAAAAGGGGGGAGACGAGTTTCCCGTTGTATTATATACTCTGCAACGCTTCCTGCTATGGCCACCACACCGTCACGCAAATTTTTTGTCGTACCGCTTCTTTGGCACTCGCAGATTCGCAATGTACACTAAGCAGTAATCCACCAGCTGCTGCATGTTCTCCTCGCCGAGAAATTTCGTTATGCTCTGTTATAAGAGGGGGCGAAAGGAGGAAGTGAGCACGGAGGATGATTACATGTACAATGGTAATTTGTGAAATGCAGTGTAGTAGGGAAGAAGCAGCGACCCTCATATTAAACAAATCTGCTTAGCCATACGTCCGAGTAAAATTGCTCCTTGCCCTTATGAGCTACAACTCCATTCTCTGAAAACACGAATTCGAATATCTCGGGGTCTTCAAACAGGGGGGGAGAACAAACAGTAGTGTATGTGTGTGGTTTTTTTTTGTTCATGCACATACATGTTCACTGTGTGTATGTGTGTGAGGGAGGAGTGAACTGATGAGCTGTCTCATGGGTAATCTGTCGCTTGTTTGCAAGGACGAGGCGTTCCTATCGCTTCCCGTTTTTTTTTTTTTTCCATCTCCATACATTTTATTTGCTCGATGATCTTCCGGTAGTCTGACCCTCCTACCACCCCCAGGGCAACGTCCCCCTTGGAGTGGAGCTTGCGTAGAACGTGCACCAAGCGCTCTTCAATCGGCTGCACGGGGGAGGGAAGTCATGTGTTCGGCATGTGCACGCCATGTAAACGGTGAGCGGGCGGCTGACCCGTGTGGATTGCTCCCATGCGAACCACTTCAAATCGAAGCAAGGCACATGTACCTCCCCCCCCATTTCTCACCGCCCTTGCGTGGGTCAGGGTCCCATCCACGTCAAACAAAAAAAAAC
>NW_012192635.1:88548-89349 GCF_000956335.1 Plasmodium fragile | reverse complement strand
TTAATAAGCACACAGAGATGGGGGTGTAGAGTCCGTCCATATCACCTATCAGTTTAGTCCCCCTTAGCAAACGATGCATGGAACTGTAGCGTCGCGTAGCCCCCTTTCCCAACGTGTTGTCACGCGATACGGTGTGCCCCTACACCAGCCGAGGTTCCTTTAAGCCGCCACGCATAAACACACATCGCGGAAATTGGCGGAAAAAAAGAAAAAAAAAAAAAAAAAAAAAAAAAAAAAAAAAATCCCCCTTGCACACATAATAAGTGTAACCTGGAGAATGCTAACATGCATGCGATAGCGTCAGGGTGACATGTGCACGTCGCAGTTGGAACAGCACTCTTCATAAACCCCTAACTCATGCCATGCGCACTGAGGGGGAATCTTAAGGCCACACTCCGGATTGCCGCTAACGCGGAAAAGAAGAGTCCACGTTGGTGTGAACGAAATGAAAACGGGAAACCAGTCTGAACGAGAAGGGAACAATCGCACAACGCGCGTCCCATTTATGTTCCTTTTTTGTTTTTATATTTTTTTTACACCTTGGGCTTGCAACCCTTGCCCCCGCGTGAATTGCTAGCTACACATTTGTTACAATCGCAGGTGTTGCCCACGCGCGCGGCCACTTCGGCATGCGCCACAGAAGGAGTGGTACAACGGGACGTGACACAGACGTGGAAAGAAAAAAGGAGGCAACACGAACCTTAATACAAGAAAAACCCGACCACAAAAAAATGTAACAAAAGAGCGCAACATAAAAAAGGGCCCCCCCTCACAAGACGTGGTGAAAAAAAAAAAAAAAAA
>NW_012192635.1:63045-85549 GCF_000956335.1 Plasmodium fragile | reverse complement strand
TATCTGTGCGAACTCAACATGCAGCACAAAATGGCAATTCGCTTCTTTTAAGATTGCACGAAGGAAAAGCCGCGTCGCTCCAAAAAGGCGAAGAACAAAAAATATGCGTGTCACACAACAGTGCAGCTCTCCCCCAGGCGTAGTTCCGCGCGAAGATCGTAATGGCACTCACGTTACCGATGCACGCTTAACCCTGCAAGTGGCCACGCGGGGTTAACTTATACCTTGTGCTATATTATGCCTGTGCTAATCTGCGTTGCGCCCTTTTTCCCTTTTTTTTTTTTTTTTTTTTTTTTTTTTTTTCCTTTCCGTAGATCCTGCGCTCCACCCAAAAGAGGTAAAGAAGGCCTCGCCCCCCTTTTTTACGACCTTGCCAAATGGTGTTTTTTTTTTTTTTTTTTTAATATACTACTTTGCGCGCGCATGCAAGGCTGCATAAGCAGGCATGACTGCTTCTACCAATTGTAGCCGCGTAACAGATTAACCGCCTGATCCCCACAAACCAGCCCAAAGAGCAGGGCAGGAAAGCGGCTTACGAGATTAAGTGCTCCCCGTTACAACTCCTGCCTTGTCAACCTAAGCGGCACAGCGCAGCGAATGTGGTACACGTGGATGCAACTGCCGCACATACACCTATGCACATGATTTCACTCCATACATGTCCTAGGAGACGAAACCACACCACAGTTGTGTAGCTATAATACCGTATCCGCTTACATTGAAGGCTTCAGTGGTGACGGGACTCCCCGTTGCATAGTGGTACGAACAACACTGCGCAGTCCTGACCACGCGTCCACCCCGACTGGACAATGTGGTGCTGTCCTCAAGAATGTGTTGTAACCCCGTAGAGCGAACTTTTTTTTTTTTCTCACCAAAAATATTGCACCACTTCTGAAGGAGGAAAACCGCGTTAGGAGCAGCATACGGGGGACATAAGCCCAACAGGCAAAACAGTGGGGTTCTATGTGAACACTTTTGCAGAACCCGCGACCACGCCGCTAGTTAACACGCTAGTAAACACGCCGCTAGTTAACACGCTAGTAAACACGCCGCCAGTTAACACGCTAGTAAACACGCCGCCGCTAACCCGCTGTCAACCCCACGAATGAGTCCCCCCCGCACAGAAGCACCATGTCGGACTCTGCGCAAATATACATGGAGAATGTGCTCCACATCACGGGGTACCTACACAGACTGCTGTTCCTCATGAAGGAACTGGACTTCAAGGAACACAAAATAAACAAGCTCATTCAACAGAAGGAGGAAATATATTTAGCACATCTGAACCACTGGTCAAAAAACAAAATCGACAGGCAGGGTACCTACCTGACTGGACAGTCGAGCATGCAGAATGACGACCGCCTACTTGAGTTCGAAAATAGGAACTGTGAGACGGAGGGCGTCGACCTACCAGGCAAGCGCCATGTGCGCATTAAGGAGGAGGAACACTCCGGTGGGGAGGAACCAACGGCAGGTGCAGACCCTGCCGCGGAAGAGACACCCCACGACTGCCACCGTAATGAACCCACAGATGCAGCTAGCGAGTCGTCATTAAAAAGCACATCGCATAAAGCAGCCAAACATAGCACGTCCCACCGAAGAAAGAAGGCAGACGCGCTACAGGGGGATCCCCCCGGCGAGCGAAAAGGGGTTAAGCGGGAAGTACAAACAGATGATGAGCAAAAGGGGGAAGCACAAAATGTATCAGACATGAATAATCACCCGTGTGGGGAACCGACCAGGCCCCCCGTGAAGGACGAAGCGGACCTGGCCCTTCACAACGGAGAGGACCCACCCAACACCCACCCCTACAAAAAAAAAAACAGTAACCAATACATGCCCAGCGCAAACACAGACGATGAAGGAAAGAGCCAAGTGTGTACATCCACACAAATGTACACCGAGGAAGAGTGTGAACATCTCCTGAACGAAATTATTAGCGACAGGGAACAGTGCATAGCTCTACTAAAAGAAAAAATATGTATAAACAACCAAATAGCTTATCTTATAAAAACTGATTTTGATCGTGTGAAAAGTCAGCACGACAAACTGTTTGTGGAGATGGAAATGAATGGAGAGTCACCTCCTTACCTGCACGACACGAGTAGGAACAGGAGTGCCCCCTACGACTGGAATGATCATCAGGACAACGTGAATGAAAGAAGTGGCTTCTCACATGAACAGCTGCTGACCCATGGGCACGGAAACGATATGCATGGTAACGCTACCCACGCAAATGGCTCCCATGTAAGAACCAACCAGAGCAGAAGTACCCACCAGTTAGACTCATGCGATATGAACAACACAAAAGAGGATGACGCAGACAGCTCTTCCATTAAAGCCTTTGGAAGAAAACACTCTCACAGATATGACGAGGATTACAACCCCTACACTGTGGGGAAGAATAAAAAAACGAAAAAGGCAAAAAAAAGCCGAGGGGGAGAAAATACCACCACAAATACAAGCACTAAATTGAAAGTCGCAACGGACAAGGGAGCCTCCGGTGTGGAAGGCGGTGGAAGTGCAGGTAGTGAGGGCGTGGTGCAAAATTCCTCCCAAACGGGAAGCAGTAAAATGAGAATTCGTCTCCTGTCGGTGAAGAACCTCCCGCAGGAGGTGACCAACCAGGCGGATGGTACGCCCTCGGAGAAAGTGGCCTGCACAGCGGTGGAGGAGGCCCCACACATGTCCACCTCGGAAGCCAAGGCAGATCTAGCCAAAGCAGACCTGGCCAAAGCGACCAGCCTTGAAGTAGCAAAAAAGCAAGGTGAAGATCATGCCGAACAGGGTGCAAACCCCCATGGGGAACAACCTAATGAGAATGAACACTCCAATGAAAAGGAAAATCATTAGAAAAAAAAAATTATTATTATGAATAGGAAGCAACGGTTGGGGAGATCAATCATGTGTGACTTTTTTTTTTTGTGTCATGTTCCACTCATGGATCTAATGTGGTACACACCATTCAGCACGTCTTCAACAAAACGAATGCGTGTGACAGAGAAGGAGAGAGAGAAGAAGTCCCTTTCCCTTTTACGCAACATGCATGATCATGTGCATATAAGTTGCCGTCTCTCCCTCTGTGGAGGTAACGTTATAAAGAAAAAATTGGACAGACCATTCGGGGGCTTCCACCCCATCGTGCGCAGGGGGGGGCAGCGAAAACACACACGAGTGTTGCATGAATGGAATGGAAGACGCATATTACTAAGTAGAATTTGGTGAAAAAAAATATATATATAGTACCATGTCACATCATGCCAGGTAGCAATTGTGTGTGGCCCCCCTAAGCGCACGCGGAAGAACCAACT
Organism: Plasmodium fragile; assembly: GCF_000956335.1. Classification (NCBI taxonomy): domain Eukaryota; phylum Apicomplexa; class Aconoidasida; order Haemosporida; family Plasmodiidae; genus Plasmodium; species Plasmodium fragile. The sequence goes on along the minus strand of NW_012192635.1, from coordinate 82,238 downwards.
GATGAGACCGCACATGGTACTCCTACGCCACAGGGTGCAGAATTGCAGTTGTATACCATGTGACGCGACTCAACGCATGTTTCATGCCCCATTTGTGATCCCTTTTTTTTTTCTTTTTAAATATTTTTTTCTGTGTCTTTTCCATCCTGCAGAGCGACCTACACACAACACTGAGCTTCTCCCTTTTTTGCTGTGAAGTGTGTAGCCGCTGAGAATGGCCCCCTCTGCTCGTCGTTCTGCATATGTATTGGTACACACAAACATTTGTGTGTGTGCATGTTTTTTTTTTTTTTTTTTTTTTTTTTTTTCCCGCGGAGTGATACAACGAGGGGCAAATCGACAAGATACATTTGTCCCCATCTTGTTGGTGCAGGAGGCCCGCATTGGAAAACCCAAATGATAGCAACGCATTTTTGAATAATCATCTCGTCTGAAGTGGAGCTATTCTGTAGTGTCGACTTGACGACACTCACCACTGCGCTTCTCTTCATGCATTCCCATTTGTCCAACACAACATTCAACATTTGGCAAAATATTTTTGTGACCCTTCCATTTCTTTCTACACATGCACAGGTGTCACCTTCTCTTCATCGCGTCGTGGTGACAGGGAACACACACATGCCCTCCCTTGCGCCACGAAAAATTTTTAAGGGAGCTTGTCCCCTGTTCGGTCTACTTAATTCCCCATTTAGGGACCATCCCGTCAACGTAGTGGAACGCCACAAGTACCAACCAACTAGTGAAAACAGCACAAAGGAGCATCACATATATATATGTATATGCAAAAGGATAAAAGAAGAAAAAAAAAAAAAAAAACTTGTCCCCCCCAAGATGGCGCCCCCTACATTTATGACGCAAGGGAAATACATACAACTACTCAGCTTGGCAAAAAAATTGCATGCCTGCAAAAATGAGTTACTTCGTTACAAGAGGGGGGAGACGAGTGCCACTGCTGCTACCTGCATCACTCCCATGGGGGGCAGTCACACTGGTCTGTCAATCGCCACACAAAGCAACCCTACAAAAATGGAGAGACGCCTTCCGAAGGGAGAATTCTACACGACGAGCGAAAAACGGAACAGCATCAAATCTGTATCGAGTGAACCCACACTCAGGACCACAAAACGGAGTGCAACACCTCAACCGGGTAGAAAAAAAAGGCAGAGTGACCCAACCCCACTTAGGACAAGCTTCACCAAGGAGAGAATCGCAAACGCGCACAAAATAAAAGATGAATACGAACTACACATAGGACAGCTAGCCAAAGGAACAACCCGTGGTGAATACAAAGCAAAGAAGAAAAAAAAAAAAAAATTAAAAAGCAAGACACAAGTTTTGCCCCACAACAAAGGAACACAGAAGAGTAGAAAAAAAAAAAAAAAAACTTTTTGCACGCTCCCCAAACATGAAGTCAGCAAAAGGATCACCAACATAGCTAGGTGCAGCAAGAAGTGGGTTCTTCACAAGCAAGAGGAAAATGCCGAGTACACATTTCGGAGCCCACACGGTGCGCCTCACCTAACCGCTTGGGAAGGGGCACGCAACAGTGGAGAAAATGAAATTGTTCCCGTCCGGGTAGAAACGAAACTGCAGATGTCACCGCTCCTACACACAAGTCAGGTGATGGAAGACCCCCCAGTGATTGCGTCCATGCGGAACAACTCCTCAAGAAAGAACAACTCAACTGCTTTATCCACACAGAGAGGAAAGCAACCACGTACCAAACCTAGTAAAAGTGAAAAAACATCGAGTGAAGGAACCCACCCTGCCCATGCCACTAACAAACGACATAATGAATCTGCCCCAAAGAAAGAAGGCCCATTCTCCAAAGGGGCACAAATTTCCAGGAGGATGTTAAGAAGTGTTTCTACATGTACAGCCCAATCTGCTAAACGTACTCGTGCACAATTGAGTAGGGGGTCATTACAAAAAGGGATTTCTCCGAGGGGTCCATGCGGCACCGTTGGTGGGACTGTTCGCAGCACACAGAGCAGAATTAAGAGGCCTCTCCCATCTCGGCCTTCTCTGCGAACTTCCCCCTTGCGAAGTACAAAACGGAAGAGACAAAACGTAACGAGGAAGACCGCTCCGAAGCGGAGCATCCTGCACGCTCCCCCCACTCAACAGCGTGGTCATGACTATCAGGAGGGAGAGAAGCAAAGCGCCAACCAAAAAACCGTGAAGGAATTTATAAAGGCGTTGAACAACTCCAGTGTTATCATTTGCACGAAGGGGCATAAGACGCGACCGAAGCGGAGCAGGCGAAAATGCCTTCACACCAAGGTTTGACAAAAAAAAAAAAAAATAACAAATTAAATACAAATGGGACATGCACAATCCGACGGGCAACACAAACATGTGCATGTGTACATACATGTGGGTTTATTTACACGCATGCCATTCCTAGATGGCTCGCTTTGTCCTTGTTCGCTAACTTTTTAACTGCATAAGCGGGCGCTCCTATGCGTACGATTGTTTGGTCCACCTGTCCACCTCGAAAAAAAAAAAAAAAAAAAGGCACCCCACAAGTGGACACTCTGTAATGCTTCTCTTCCCCCCCTTTTGTGTGTGTATTGCAAAGGTGAAATTTTTTTTTTTTTTTTTTTTTTTTTTTTTTTTTTTTTTGTCATTGGTGTGCACAGAATAGCTAGCTCACTTCAAACTGTTTTTCATCAAATGTTAACCTCCCTTTTGCTAATCATTTGTACCGCTTGATGAGCCAACACTGTGAAGACTGTAACGGCGTGATTTAAATCCAACGAAGAACATCCCTCCATGTTCCCATTTTATCATACTAAAGAAGCGTCATGTTGTTAAGGCGTGCTTCCTCCCTTCACACTCCTCCGGTTCAAGTACACAATCCTGCAAAGGGAAAAAAAAAGGGAATGGGAAATTCAAGTGCAACATGTCTGGGTGGACGGCCAACACGAGAGGGATCTCACGAATTCTCTTTTTCACATCCCCTCGCTTAATCATCATTTTTTATTTTTTTTATCTGTCCTGTTTTGTACCAGTACGAATGGGCCAACTATCACCTCGGAGCTGTGCAACAGCCGCCTTTGTCCTGATCCGTTCAGGTCGTCGATCACGCTCTGCAGGCAGTTGTACACCTCAGCATGCGTTCCTAAGGTAGAGGAGGGGTGGAGGCGCATATGAGTAGCGGAAAAGGTGGAAGACGCTGTAAAGAGCTTGTTGCGGCACATAACGCCTCGCCCAAAAAAACGGCGCACTGCACACACACGCCACGCAGCCTCACTCGATGTCAGGGTCATTTCCTTCTGCTGGAAGCTTCGCACCCTAGCGAAGTCCAAAAAGGCGTTCAATTTATTGAGGTTTCCCTTGGAGAAGTAAAGAAATATGTCGTCACCGCACTTGACAGGAAAATTCTTCTCCAGTGATATATTCGTACTGATCCCCTCCGATGAGGTCACACAAATCGAACTGGGCATCTCGTCTGGCGGGCAGGCAGCATGAGCATCTCCTCTATGGCGCGTGTCCACACATGGGTGGGCCCACCCAGTTGGAGGCAACCTCATAACGTCCAGGTAAAAGCTCAAAATGCAAATATGAATCTGTCGCATGGTAACTTCACTAAGCGAATTATGATCCATAGATTCCCACACGTGAAACAACAATCTTGCGAAGAGACTTCTACTTATATGGGATAAAATGCTTCTCTCGGGGAATTTTGGGACTTTCATTCTGCCTGACCTGTACAGGTGAAATGAGCTACCATTTGGGGGAACAGATGCCCCGAAGGGATATCCATCCAACTGTGCATACCCTCCCATGGGAAACATAAAGTCCAGCACGTGCAGAGAGAAGTAACACAACATGCACTTGCTCTCGAAGGGAAGTAAATCCACATGTTGATTAATAACGTGGTGCAAGGTACGTATCGTGTGGAACCTGATCAAATGGGCACTGGCCTCAAAAGAGCTAAAGGTTGCGTTGGCCCCATTTGGGTACTCGTTCAGTTTCTTCCAGGGGGTGTTTTCCACGTCTTCTGCGTAGGAACGGGGGTCTTCTCCAGTGTGCCCATGGGGGGAACAAATCAACTTATCACCCCGATGGTCATTCGAACTCCCATTCAATTTTCCGCTGCGCCCACCCAACGCGCACACATCGTAGGGGAAGCAGACCCCCGGGGGGTTGGCAAAGGCAACTGCGCCGCCACCAACCAGCACCTCCGATTTGGACAGGGATTGAAAAATGCGAACCACAAGAGAGCAATCCTTTGCGTCTAAAAAATGTACCCTCTTGTGCGTCTTTTCAAAGAAGTAAATATTTTCCCTATTCTGCCTGACCACGTTCAGGTGATTTTGCGAAAAGGTGTCCTGTTTGTTCATGAAGGAAGACGAACAATATTTGGTATAAACCAGACGCACAAACTGGTAACACAAAAGTAGAGTGACCTGCTCATCTGAAATATTCTTCTCGTTCATTCCGAATAGAAAGTCTGCAATGCTCTGCAGGGAAAAGTCCTTCCACAGATGGTGGACCTTCCTATTCATGGCGTAAAAAGTTCCGTAAAAGTTCAGCTCCAATTTTCCCAGCGAAAGTGCTAGAGATGAAATTTGCACAGCTGTGAATTTACCAAGGACATGTTCCCTCTTCACCAATGAGCCAATCTGCGTTGCCAGTTTAACTACCTCTCCTTCGACCTGACTATACAACTGCTTCAATTGCCCTTCCACATTGTTACGTAACAATGAGTCATACGTATTATGAACCCCATTGGTGCTTCCGTAACGGGGTGTGTACACCTCTGTCGATTTCATTACTGAGTGGAGGTAGGACTGGAACGCTTGGCTTGTAACTCTTCTAAGTAGACTAACCCGATCATACTTCTTCCTCCCACTCCACAAAGAAATCATTTTTGAAAATGAATACATTAAGTTGCAGATGTCTAACCCATTCAACACCATCAGATGTTCTCTTAAAACAAAACAACAGAGAGAGACAAACTCTACATGTGCCACACCCAATTTTGCCAGTGCGTGCAAAATGATTACAAGCTTGGAGACGCTGTATCGGTCTACATGCAATAAAGATTTCCCCTCACTAGCGTTTGAAGAACTTCTAACATTACTTAGCATCGTGGACGTACCTCCATTTGAATAGGACTGAGTCCCCCCCAGAGCGCTACTCCCCTCCCCAATAACCCTCCTCAACTGTCCCAACACAATATAATCAGCTAAGTAGTAACCCAGCAGATTGTACTCCCTTAAGCTCAGCTTGGCAAACATATTTAATACACAGCTTATAGAATTCAAATTCATAAACTCCAAGTTGAGGAGAAATCTGATAGCTATCTCGTTGTAAACTTGGTGGTAACTCCTTCCATCTGTTCTGTCCTTCCTCTGCACTGTGACGTCACCATCGTAAGAGATGAACTGAAATGGGGAGGAGCAACGCAAAGGAGATCCTGCCCCTTCTGCATTCAGTCGATCTGACGTGTGTGCATGTCTTTGCTGCACATCACCACCAAAGAGCAGATCCACTTTACTTAACGAATTAGCCATAATAAAGTAACTTTGCGTGTTTATCCTGTGAAGCATGTGTCCCTTCACCAACCGGTTACATGCCTTGACCCAAAAAGGGTGCCCTCTGAAGTAGTCCATCTTGGCCACAATATTCATGCAATAAGAGAGGTCCCGTCCCAGCATTCTACTCAGGTCCATTTTAGTTATTGCTCCTTCGAACTGTTTGACAATGGCGTCCGGGGGAAGTCCTCCACTGTTACGTGGCCATTTGTGTCCCTCGAGAGGGTTGTCTCCCCCTCCTCCTTTGGGGCACCTCTCATTCAGCTCCTCATTCAGCTGCTGATTAAGCTTGTTAAAGATTCGGCTGATGCTAGAGGAATACTCTCCTGTGTTGCTGAACGTTCTGCGGCTACCCCTGCAGGGGTCCACTCTCCGCAGGGGCCACATCGGGGGGTAAAAATGGCGAAGCGGACAAGCGGCGAGGAAGGATGCGACCCACAAGAGACGTGAGCTCGCCTGCACCTGTGTACCGTATTACCGCATACACGATTTACCCATCATCCATTTTCATCGTCCAGCCCATTCTCCTCTACATCGAGCGCCGAAGAGGGGGAAAAAAAAAAAAAAAATGCAAAATAACAGCACAACGGAACCTGGACACAGCGGAGGGAACAACCTTGGCGCCTCAAATTGGGACGACAGCTACACAGCCAGGTGCCAAAAAAAAAAAAAAAAGCCCGCTCCACCACTCTCCTCACAAAATGACGTATAGCTTTAGGCAGGGAGTCTCGCTCAATGTCCCCCATGTGCGCAATGACCTAACAGAGTCACCTGACGATGTGCTGCACTGCCCTTACGCGCTGCCCCACCCGCCGCATGCACCCTCGGGAACCGGTTCCAAACCATGTGCAATCGCCCGTGCACTTGCGCCCCAGGGAGGCTTTTAAAATATTTTTAATTTTCCCCCAATAATGCTAAAACAGAAAGGAGGAAAAAATATACATAAAAAAAAAAAAAAAAAAAAAAATGCGTAGCTTAACGATGTGAGGCAAAATAGCAGCGTACACCCGAACAGTGTCAGATGACCAAGTGGTGAAGCCGAGCCAAGGCCAATGCTAAGAGATTACCCTATCGAGCAATTCTGGTCATACTTAACCATCCCACATTCCCTTTAACGAGTCACAAAAAGGGGTAACGCAAAAATAAAAAGGGAGTGAGATTCTCCCCCTTCGCCCCCTTTTGGCCCTTTTCACACTATTCCTCCTTTTAAATCCATTTTTTTTTTGGGGGGGGTGCCTTTCTTCAGCACTACACGTTAACGCGTGAGTGAGCCACGTAAGTGGAGACCCTCGCCCCATCACGCCACATCGCGCGCAGGAGGAAATTCCAGCATGACTAATGCGCTAAGCACCACCCGGCCTGATTTTATACACACGCACCAATTATGACCCTTTGCTTCATATCACTTGCTCAGATTGTTCACACCCCGCCGTGGAGGACCCGTACAAACGCTAAAAACGAAGAGAAATTCCCAAAAGATAAGCCCGATGGAAGACAGCGCTGCGAAGATCATCGGCTGCCATGACAGCCTTCTGACCGACCCCAGGATCGCCCAGGACTTCAGCGCGGAGACGGATGAGCTGCTTGCAGAGGCGGAAAACCTCTTCAAGGTAAGGCGGCGACATATGCAAAAGAGGCTGTACCGACGTCTCCTCTCACGCACACGTTACCGATTGAACCACGACTCTGTACATTACTCCCCCCCTTTTTTATAGGTGGGCGACGGAGAACTCGCCATGGAAAAACTCATCGCGATGGAAAAAAAATGCAGACAAGCATACGACGGAAGCTCAACCAGCAAAATTGTTCAATTCATTCTGAACAAATACAAACAAGCAGGGGATTACAAAAAGATTAACGAGTACCTAGTCTTCTTTAATAAAAAAAGAGGACAGCTAAAAAAAACCATCATCGACATGATCAACCTGTGTAAAATATGGATCCCAGATGTGGAGAGCAAAGCAGATAAGCTCAGCTTGATTAACACCCTCTGCACCATCAGTGAGGGAAAAATTTTTGTAGAGGTGGAAAGGTCAGAAATTGTTAGGGTGCTCTCGAAGATGAAGGAGGACGACGGGAATATTGAAGAAGCTGCAAACATCCTGCAGGACGTACAAGTAGAAACATTCATATCCATGGGTAAAAGGGAAAAGACAGAATACATACTCGAACAGATGAGACTCGTCTTGTTGAGGAAAGACTTTATTAGGTGCCATGTGATCAGCCGAAAGATAAACCCATCACTGTTGAACGCTCCTGAGTTTGCTGACTTGAAATTAAAATACTTTATGTACATGATCGAATATCATATTAATGAGGAGGCATATGCTGAGGTAGCTAAATGTTATGAGGAACGATTCAACACAGAACCCGTTTTGGCAGACCCAAATTTGTGGGTAGAAGAATTAAAATGCTACATCATCTTCTTAGCCCTATCCCCATTTGAAGATCAACAAACAAAACTACCCAACCTACTAAAAACAGAAAAAAAAAAATTAAAAGAAATACCCGTCTTCCAAAACATCGTGGAGGATTTTATTAACATGGATTTGATTCAGTGGCCTCTTCCCTACCAGGATGAACTTCTTAACTTTTACATTTTCAACGACTCTAAATTTGTGGGTGGAGAAAACAGATGGAACCTTTTTAAAAAGAAAGTCATGCACCACAACATACACGTAATTTCAAACTGCTACTGCCAGATATCTCTTCTTCGCCTCTCCCAACTGCTCCACGCATCGGTGGAAGACTCAGAAAGCTTCCTCTCTGAATTGGTCTCGAACAAAATATTGAATGCCAAGATAGATCGGCTACATGGAATTATTAAATTTGGGCAGAAGAAAAATCCTGAAGTGTTGCTCAACAGCTGGTCTTCGCAGATTCATCAGATCCTTAACCTCCTCGAGGAGTCCTCGCACCTCATACAAAAAGAACGAATGCTCCACGAGGCCAAACTCAAGCGCATGCAGTTGGAGAGTAAAAATATGACTCTGTAAAAAGGGGGGTGGCAGGAAGCTTTCTCACAGGCGTTTCCCCATTATTACCACGCCTCGTCGTCATGCAAATATTGTGTGCATCCCTGCATCTTCCAGGTTCAAACCTGTGCGCTGCTGTTTGTGTGCATCCATTAAGCGCACTGCACACGTTAAACCTGTTATGCCTCTCCAAATAAATTGGGCACAAATGGGAACGCGCTCCCTTTCTCGGGGGCTTTGCTAAATTTTTTTTTTTTTTTTTTTTTTTACTCGCGATGACAACTTCGCGTAGGACGTTAAACGTTACACGTTACACGTTAAACGTTAAACGTTAAACTGGTCGGAAGGATTTCTTCCCCAACGCTATGCTCCATTTTACACCTTTTCACGGCTGCGATTTATTTTTGCCCGCATTGTCAAATGAGGCAACTGGAGGCGTCGTGCGCTCGGCCATTTCACGGGACAGCAGTTAACTTACGTTCATCTTGTTACCTCATTAGGGTGTACATATGTATAAAGGCTGCTTTCCAACATGGTAAGAAGTAACAATCGGGCGGACCGCATTCCTCTCGTCCTGACGTCGACAAAGAGAAGATAAAGAAAATGATTTTTCAAGCCGCTCCGCTCAATTCTGCTTCTTTACTCCGTGGTGAGTCCCCTCCATGAGATTTTTTTTCTCCTACTGTGATGAGCGAAGGGGGGGTGTAGCGGCACACTGTTGCAAGGGTGACAAGGCGCAATGGAGTGAGTATACACAAGCGAGGCTTGCTTGACAGGGAAACGGACGCCACAGAGAAATAATAACAACGGCCCATCACAACACTTCCTAGCTTGTGCAAAATGCCGCGCACACCCCTCGCGCTGCGCCTGTGTCTGCTCTGCGCACTGCTGCCGCTGTTCGCGCACCCAGAGGGGAAGAGAAACGGTCCACAAAAAATATCCCTTGTGAAGGCCATCCACACGAAGAGCACCCAGCCCCGCAGCAGGTGGAAGGTCCGTCCCAGGCGACGGATACACCCTGTGGCAGAACCACCGCCATCACTGCAAACATGTGACAACCACAATAAAGGGCGTAATGGAACTAAACTCTTTTACCTATACACAGCGTTCAACAAGATTGGAGAACTGCGCAGGGTACAGAGGAGGGCACGGTGCAATGATACGGGTAGCTCGAAAAATGGGGTGGACCCATCCTCTAGGCTGCCGCCGCACAAACGAGGCGTCCATGTGGGCAAGGAGAGAGACGCTCTAGGAGGACCCCCCAAAAAGGTGATGGGAAGTGACCACATTGACACATGCGAAAGGGAAGGAGACACACAACTCGAGTCGGCAACTCCCCTTGCGGACCAGCCCAAGTCAGTCGATTATTACATAACCCTGTACAAAGAGCATCTCCTGAAACGGCCAAGCAAAATAATGCACCTGTCTCCCCCAAGGCAAAACGAACAAACGGAAGGAAAAAAAAAAAAAAAAAAAAAGAAGAAGAAGCCACCCTTGATGACATCCTATACGGAGGTCTTCTAAACATTTACAAACCTGTAAATGTATACTCTACAAAAGTTTGTGACAGGGTTAAAAAGGTCCTTAAGCAACACTTCAAACAGTTGAGCAAAACGAAATTAAAATTTAAAGTGGGACATGGAGGGACCTTAGATCCCTTCGCTGAGGGGGTCCTAGTGATCGGTATACAAAAGGGAACAAAAAAGTTAAGGGATTTTTTACAATGCTACAAAAAGTATTTGGCCTTAGGCCTGTTCGGCATGGAGACGGACACACTGGACAGGGAAGGCCAAGTAGTAAAAATGAGCAGCGACATGATGAAAAAAAAATTTCAAGTGGGAACCACCACACAGGATACAGTTATCTCACAAGCAAACATTACTCTCACTCTGAATAAATTTATGGGGTACGTGTATCAAACGCCGCCACTCTACTCAGCCAAGCGGGTCAGTGGAATGAGACTCTACGAATACGCTCGAAAAAAAATTGCTGTTCATATAAAACCAAACAAAATACACATTCAAAATATAAAATACTTAAATGAAGTGGACCTTCCCTTTTTTGACCTAGAAATACAATGCTCTGGAGGTACGTACATACGCAGCCTCGTGCGAGACATTGCACACGCAATGAACACCCATGCCACGTTAGTTAAACTTATTCGTGTCCAACAGGGGGAGCACTTTCTATATGAACACTCTTTACACTACGATGACATCAATATGGAAAATATTAAGAGGCATTTGATCAAGCTGTAGGGGAAAGGGGGGGGGGTCTCCTCGCGAAGTAGAGAAGCGAAGTGGAGGTGCTTCATGTGCCGCGCATTTTTTTTTTTTTTTTTTTTTTTTTTTTTTTGGACATGTGTCACGCACATAGTCATACACATCCCCGATGCACTCACATAGGAGGTTCTATTCCCCCCATTAGGGAGATGATGGATGGAGGATCGGTCACCTGCCCACACCTTCACAAAAGGAAAAGCGGCAAAACAAAATACCCAACTGGGGGATATTGGACACTTCTGGGTGGGAACTGTATACACACACCACTTTTCATGGCCGCCAGACGGCTTACCTTCCGTCTGACATGAAAAGGAAAAGTGACAGCGCTCAAAGTCCCACTCCCTATTAGTTAGGTCCACCCAGACGGGCAAATAGAGCCAAAACCAAAATGGTGAAAATCGGAAAGAAACTTAAAGGGTTTGATGAAGGGATAAACAGGCACGACACACACATAGGGGGTGAAGCACCCCAGGAAAAGGATACACAAGTGAGGAACGGAGCAGAAGAAATAATAGGTCGAGAGTTCATCACCCTCCTTGGTGATCATTTAGGAGAACAGAACTCCACAGAAGCAATAAACGGACGAAGCCCGCTCGAAGACACCCGGTCACATATCTGCTGCAGCAATGTAGACCAGGAAGATATAAACGCGTACGTCGAACGCAATTATACGCCCACCCTCTTTACACTCCTTTTGTACAAAGTTTTAATAACAAAGCCAAAAAACGTAATCGATTATATTACGGACGAGCTAGCCATTCTACTCAACCACGAAACAGAAATGAAAGAAACAAAAGAGGATAGCCATGTTGGAACGGACACACACAATACCATTCCATCCAAAGACGAGATGGACAGCAAAGCTAATGCGCTAAACGAAAACGATTTCTCAGTAAAGTACACTCCAACCCAGATAATAAATCATAAAACGTTTCTTGCAGACAATTTTATTACCCTGGATGATTTATTCGACGCAGTGAACCTCATCAAAATTGAAAACTGCGATAAAGTTTACTTTAATAGTTTATTAAAAATTTTGCGCCCTTTCGAAAATGCTCAGAATAGGGACATCCTCTTGAAGGAAAATGTCCAGCCCAACGAGTGTGTACCGCTTAACTGGGCCCTCTACCTCACCACAACTTTTTACAACAACTGTATTGGTGGTGCGTCCGGTGTGTAAACAGGGGTCTGTCCAATTCTTGCGCTGCTACAGGTTGATCCCTGCCGGATGACCCTAATGGGAATGTTACCTCACTGAGCTGCGTATTTTTTTTTTTTTTTTTTTTTTTAATGCCCTCATTTGGCTAGCCAAAATGTGCATTTTTTTGTTCCAATTTGGCTAGCTGGGCAATAACAATTTGGACATTTTTGGTCGTTTTGCCTGACTGTGCAGTAAAAACTTATTATTTTATCATTTTCTTTTTTATTCGCCCATGAGGAGTTATCCCCCGAGCGAGTTGTCCAGTTCAGTGTGGCCAACTTTGGAAAGCGTCTTTACGACGACGCGTTAGGTAACGGTATTTCTTATGACACGTTGCGGTAGGAAGAACAAAAAAACAAACAAAAAAAAAAAAGCATGGCAACTATTCATGTGCGCCTTGCGTTACCGCCCACACGAAAGTGGCATTGTACGTGTAGCGGGAAGGGAACAAACATGGACGAACGCATGGACACGCGCATGTGCAGACGATGTCCTCCCACATACAGTTACACGTCATCCTCCAACTTGTCAATATTTTTTTGAAGCGAAATTTTTGTCTGCGGCTTGGGGTCAGGCGGCAAGCATTGCATTTGTAGCCTATCGAGGGGTGAAAGGGGAGGAAGAACAGAATGTGTAAATGGACCAAAGGATGAGCGCGCAGAGAAGTGCCACTACAAACGAGAAGCAGCGCAAACGGGGAGTAACGCAAACTTACTTGCTGAGCGATTCGCTCGTGTTGTGTTCATTCCTCAAACTTCTCAAACTGCGCAGGGTGGTAGAGCCATGGTCCTTCTTCTGCATATTCGAATGGGTGTCCCGTCGCACTTTTGGCCTATTAACAAGGCCCAAATCTGGCGGCATCATCATGTAGTCCATCGGTTTACTCATCATCTCATCCATCAGGTTTGCACAACTTCCATTCTGCCCCCACTCACCGCCATCCTCTCCCGTCTTCACATTCATATCGTTCGTTCGCTTAGACAAGGGAGTCAACTTTGCACACTGGTAATGATTTAAATCGCCCCCCCTTTCCACTTCCTTATCCTCCAAATGGTCAGTGGAGATATGTTTACCACTCCAATGATCTTTTTCTCCATGTTGGAAAAATTTCTCGATGATGGCATTTGTGTTTACTCGACTGTCTTGCTTCATCCCCCCTGTACACAGAAATTCGTCGCTGCTATCTGGCTCATTATAAGAGGGATCCTTCAAAGCATCTCCGTGGGAGAGGTTGTCTGAGCATTGTTCGTAATCAGCATAAAGGTATTCCCCTTCCCAATGAGGATCTGCCTTCAAATGGGATTTATGCTGCTTTCGGTTCTGTGCCTTCTCCAAACCTTCACCTTTGAAGTGACTGCGTTTGGAGGAGAGAAGCTCTCCAGTGTAGTTCCTCGCGCTGCTCACATGTGAACAGTCCTCTTCCGATGAAAAGGTCCCCTTCGCACGGATGCTCTTCCTTAGTGAACCGCTTTCCATGTTATCATCTGTTGCGTCTCCATTCGAATGGTCATCGCCCATGCTATTACGCGAGTGGCTCAGGAAGTGGCCGTCCTGACGGTTAGCGCCCTCCACACCTGCGCCGCTGCACGGGAAGCGACTGGGTACGCCTTCCCTCTTGCCCAACTGCACAGCTGCCCCCCAGTTCATGTGTTCATTACTTCTCGTGTCTCGCAATTTCCTTTTAACAATTGAATGGCTATCCCTGAGGATGTGATTGATCTGAGCATCGTCTCTCTCCTCCGAAGCGGAGTTGCACAAGGTCTTGTCCTCCACTGAATCCGCATCCGATGTCAACTCCTTCTCATTGGGGTTAAAAGCGGTAACTTCCTCGTGCACCCCGTTGCATGACATTTCTTCCTCATCATCGTCTTTGTCGTGGTCGTGTTCCCCCCCGACGTTTCTAACACTGTATGCTACTTTGCTCATGGTGATCTTCGGGTGGCTGCCCATACGATCGGTAGAGGCATCCCCAATCTGGTCAACCCTGGAGAATGGACTACCACTTCTCCAATTCTCTGCTCCAAGGGGGGGAACTTTCCAGGGGGAGTGTTCATTGGCCATTACTGCTTGCCCACTCAACGCGGGTACGCCGTGTTGCGGTTGGCCTACCTCATGGGGCAAGTTGCCCCAGTGAAGAGGCTCTGGCGAGTAGGGGACACCGTGCTCTGTCTCGAGAGATCCTCCATCAGGTGTGCCATCTCGCTTCAAATTGTGTAGCGCTTCCAACTGTCCAGTTGTCATCTCCTCTCCATGATGACTTCCTTCCAGCTGCCCCCCACCCGGGCATTTCAAAATTTGATTAAAAATGACAATGCTCTTTCCCCTCTTAACGATGAAAGCGTTGGCCGCGTCGTTGCCATACCTGCCGCAGTAATTCGTGGCGGAGAACAAAGTGAGCAGACGCCTACTATACCCATACCTGTACCCCTCCTGTACACACTCATGTCCTCGAATGACCATTTTTAATTTGTTCTTCTTCAAAAAAGAAGACAATCTCTTCTGACCAAATTTAAGAGTAATTTTCCCTCGACTAGAAGGAATAATATCCTCTTCCCCCGATTTTAATTTCTGCAAAAGAAACATGTCCTGTTCATCTTCATAATTAATTGGATCAGACCATAAAGTGTCAACAATAATTTTATGAACACGTTCATAATTTCCATTCCTTGTTCTGTCCACACATTGAGGAACGACAATGGGTTTGTGAACATCCCCAAAATCTTCCACCTTATGCAAGCTGTCCCCAATGCCTGCATGTACACATAAGATATTTCCCCCTACTAACACGGACAGGGGTAAAAACTCTAGCACATCATTAATGCGGTTAAATAATTCATAAGCATGAGCTTGTATCACTTCCCCCTGGTATCTGATCAACCCTACTCTGTTACCATTGCGCTCCATTTTATTTTCAATGTCTGCGTAAAACCCATGAACGTAATTAAACAACCTTTCCTCATGGTTACCCCTTAACAAATATATGTGCTTGGGGAAAAGAATTTTTAAACTGAGTAGAAGACAAATGACTTCCAACGAATGATTTCCCCTGTTTACATAATTGCCCAGGAAAACATATTTCACATCCTTCTCATGCGCAGCCATGTTAGCAACACTGGCCTCATTTGCTTTCCCCACAGACATACACGTCGCATCTGACGTAGCCACCTCGTCCACACTCAACCACTCGTTGGTGTCTCCATGCAAGGGCCAATTGTACATGTTAAAAAAGTCCAGTAGGTCAAAAATGTTTCCATGCAAATCTCCAAACACTTTGCAGGGGAGGTCTACATGCTCAATTGAATCCTCTCCCTTAAACACCTTCACGGCCTCATCACACAAAAGTATAATGTCGTTGTAGGTACACGCACCTGTACAGAGGTCATCAAACTGTGCCATATACTTCTCCCTCTTCCTCTTATAAGTCACTCTGTAAAAGGTTGTGAAGATTTTAAATGCGACGTCCTGGTTCAGTCCAAACAATCTTGTCCTATCGGTCAGGTACTTTTTTCTGTACGCCTTGACGATCTCCTTCATCTGTTCCACGCAGCTTTTCCAACTGCGTTCGGGCTTCATACGAGTATCGCGCTTTTTATCCTGCTCTGGTTGCTCCTCCCCCTGCTGCTCTTCTTCGCCTTCCCCGAAATGCGGTATGCTGTCTGTGCTGCTCGCCTTGTCTGGTTCCTCCCCGGGGGGGGTGCTCAGTTCATCCTGCGCCACGTCGCTGGACACGTCACCCACTTCCACAACTTCATGTTCCCCCTTCTCCGCGCTATTCATGTCGCTCCCTTTTGAGTTCCCATTCGAGTGGCCACAGGGGGGTTCTTCCTCCACCGCTTCCCCAACACTCTGATGTTGTTCCTCAATTTTCTCCTCCAATTTATCGTCCCTTTTCCCGTCCTGATTGCTATTCGAACCAGTTGTGATATGCGCCTGTGTAGGCTGCACTACTTCCTGAGAGTCCCCCTGCTCATCCTCGCCCTTAAGTGAAGTAGCGCTTATGCGTGGAGGCTCCTCCGAGTTGGGATCCCCCGTGGTAGACTCTGCACTGAACTGTAAAGAAGCGCACTGCTGCGGGGTGTCACCCTTCAACTGCGTCCCGTGCACGTCGTCCACACTCTGTTCGTGTTTCCCGCCCTGCTCCCCATCCAGCTGCACCTTAACCGAAGTACCCGTATCGTCTGTATCTCCCTCAATGGACGTAGTGAAGCTGCTTCCCCCCGCGTAGGTGTAAAGAAAGTAGGTCTTCACAACACTGGCCACGTCGCACTTGGATCTGAGTAAATTCTCAGTGCCTTCCACCTTCCCCTCCACAACAAGGTGGTAAAAATTATCGTAGCTAATCTTCTCACATGTGTGCATCAATTTGTCCCGTTGAACAGCTACAAACTTTTTCATCCTCCTTTTGTTTGCCTTCAGTTCCATGTGCTTGGAACCCTTGGACAGCTCATACAAATGGTATAAAAAAACAAACATCTCATCTCTACTCCAGTAACCATCGCGGTCCAGATCATATGCTCTGAAGATCAGTTGGTGTCTTAACCTTCCTGTGTCCTTCGTAATGTTATTGTCCATGTGTGGACTGCAAGCCAACATACCAATTAGGAAATCGGACTCGCTCACATAATACCTCCTACATCGATCTAGGCAGTTGAAAATGAACAAAATAATTTTTTCAGAGGCAAAAACATTTTTGTATGACTCAAACATTTGCTTGAAACATTTGAAGGAAATCAAGTTGGGGTAGTCTGTGTGTGCGTATTCATTGAATAGGTACTTGAGGAAAATTATTTTTTCAACAATGGTGTTGCTTTTTTTTTTACTTTTCTTCTTGTCCTTTTTTATTTCCTCAACTGCCTGGCCAATCTGTACATCCATGCTCGTGTCGTGGTCTCCCTTGAGGTATTTGCGGAACGCTTCTTTATTATGTCCGTAGGCGTCAAATAGGAGGCTATACAGCCCGTGCTTGTCCACATCACCCTCCTCGTTGTGAGACGAAATGATGTTCTTCACCAACTGGTTGTGAGAAACCCACTCGGTGAAGTCGCTGTTCTTGTAGGTGCATTCGGTGATTCGGTCTGCATCCACCCCAAGGGCACTATCCTCATTACGCAGAGCGGTGGCCCCATCGGTTGCCTTCTCCCATGAGCTGACCCCTCCCACAGGGGAAATCGACTCCAGACTCTCCAGCCCACCTGTGTAACCGCCTTCGTCCAAGTGCTTCACAACACCACTTTGGAAGAGGCTATCCCCGGACAGTCTTCTAACATGAGTCTGGTCATGCCACTGCCCACCACTCCCGTAGTGCCTCCCCCCTACTCCCAACACAGCGACGTCACTGTTATCCTGTGCTGTAAGGAAATCTTTGCTGCTCCCCCAGGGGAAACTATTCCTCGGAAGGCTCTCCACAGACGCATCATCAGGGTAACAACTCCCGTCACGCATACCACGATACATGACGCCGCCAAAATCTCTGTAGCTGTACTCGGAGGTTTTGCTCAAGTGACCTCCGCTCCACCGACCACTGCTCCACTTGTGAACCAACCCTGCATCTGCGTCCTTCCCACTTGCATACCATCTCGTGGATGTATCTCTTGTCCTTCTATTCAGGGGAAGAAGGACGACGCCCGGAGTGCTGTTCGTATGACCCAGCTTGTGGTAGTGGGCACTGGGAACAGTGTAACCATTGGAAGCCTCGCTCGAGGGACTCCCCAATTTGGCTCCGTCACCCCACCAGGAATGAAGAACCTCCTGACCTATGCTCCCTTCAGAAGACCCAACATAACTAGCATTCATTAAAGGTGCTCGTTTGGTGTGTCCATGCAAGTCGTCACCTGTGTATATCTTGTCCATTCCCCCGGGGAAGAAGCACCCTGCATGAGATTCCTTCCCCTTGTTGACCCGCTGGTTGTGATGAGCCAACTGGCTTACACTCCTCCCATTGGTCTGTTCCCCTCGTGCACTGTGACCAACTCTTCTCCCCCCCATGCCGTTCGCTTCCTCGCTCAAACGATACACCACTGGTGAGTTCACCATGGGCAAATGCACCCCAGACGAGTGTGCAGTCGATGATTGCGCAGTGGACGATTGCGCGGCTGACGGGTGCTTCACGAACCCTTTGTCGTCGCTCCAGTACTTTTCATTTTCATACAGATGCAACAAAGACGACGACCCATCCGCCAGATGCACCTGACTACTCCCGTCGCAACTTTGTCTCGCTGGATCTACCTGGGGACTTCCCATTCTACCCATCTTAAGTGCAGCCAGGCTGTTTATCTGGGTGGTTGGAATGGCCTGGTTTCCATTTGACGTGCCCCCCTTTAGCAGGGCTCCGCCCGCTGATGCGTGGTATCCTCGTCCATATGTATTGGCCGGGTAGCGGTGGTCTGGCAGGGTCACACAAGGATGATGGGTCGACACAGCGTCACCACACGGGGTATCTTTCCTCGTCACGTAGGAGGGACGATTTGTCCTTGTCTCTGCAACGTTCCTCATTTTCCCCCCAGAAATGGCTGCCTCTCTAACTAACCCTGTTCAGATGGAGAGACCCACCAGATGGTCAATTGGCCGTCAGTGTATCCCGCGCGGGGTGGCACAACACAATCTTATCACGCAGCTGTTAATTGGACGAGGCTGCAAAAACAAGAGTAAAAAAAACAAAAGCGAAAATGCATTTATACACTCATGTGTGCACACATGCTCCCACACACTTGCCCATTTGTGTGTACCGCTGGGGGCTACAGTCACAAAAAGGTTTCTGTCCCCCTTGGCACTTTCGCTCTCCTTTTATATGAAGTCCCAATCCAGCGCACACGCTGCTAAGAAGCAGAACAGGTGAAGCAACAAAGAAGGCACAAAAAAAAAAAAAAAAAAAAAAAAAAAAAAAAAAAAACAAAGCGAACAGTGTGAACAACAAAATGAAGGTAACAAAAAAAAAAAACAAAAAGAAGAGAACAAATGGATGTAACGAAAAGACGATTCCGATTCTTCTCACGACAGGCAACACACATCAGGGAAAGGGAAACAAGGATAATTATTCTTTCCCGCATACAACTACGCAACACAATTGCATTGCTCAGTTACAGCGCATACGCGTGGCATACACATCGCGCGCGCGCGTTGCCCCCCGACGATGCATTCTTGTGCACGCCTCATTGCCGCGTGCCCCGCCCCGAAAGGGAAAAAAAAAAAA